>NC_136614.1:10312298-10417298 GCF_933228915.1 Telmatherina bonti | reverse complement strand
CAGACTTAACTTGTTAAGTCTGAGAATTAATGTTGACTTTTAATAGAAATAAATAAGCTTTTAATAGATATTTATTTAATATTTAATATTTATTTAATATTAATAATAAATATTTATTTATTTAATAAATAAGCTTTTAATAGAAATAAAAGATCCTGCAATCAGATCATTATTTATAATACTGTATGGGAATATGGTAAAATAGGCAACATGTGTTTGCTCAGAGATCTTTAGTTTGAGTCAGAAGGTTTATAAAACTATCATGTTATAATTCCTGTTTTATTTCTAAGGATCATTATGTTAACATGTATCTGAATTAGCAGGATCAAATGTCATTTCACTGCTGTTTCCTGGTTTAGCCTCAAACGGCGACAAAAATGCCAGATAATGTTTCCCCCGGTTTGTATTCTGATCTGGAAAGATGGAGATTGTCTAGTTAATCCTTTTCCCCTGAGATGATGCGGCGTTTGAGCCAACGGAAGTGGTTCCTGGTGAATTGTAGGCCAGGATCAGGAGTAATCTGAGCTTCCATGGAGAAGGGTCTGATTACACAAACAGCATCTTAAAAAGAGCCTCGGTGCGTTCCTGGTTGTGCTGGTTTTCCTCAGAGAGAAGCTGGGATTAGGTTTTATAATAAATCCTAACAGGTCAGGGAATCTCTTTATTTACAAGTTAAGGGAGAATTGACGTGTTTTGTGCGACACTTTCCATGGATTTTAATGCAAGTTGTTTCACTGATTCAAGGAAGGAGAAAAATGATTGAATCTGAGATATTAGTATCTAGTTTACAGATAAATGAAACCTTCCTAAACCTGCCCATTAATTCTCTTTATGGTACCGTAAAATGAGCAAAGTGTCTTCCTCCCTTTGTGTTTTATTCTAACGTGCCTCTTCGCTGTGTCCCTGCAGTGCCAACTTTCCCAGGCTCTGAACGGCGTCTCCGACAAAGCTAAAGACGCAAAGGAGTTTCTGGTCCAACTCAAGAACATGCTTCAGCAGATACAGGTAATAACACACACACACACTTTCAAACATTCATCACAGTTGTTTATTCACTTTTTTACGTCAGCGGCACCATGGCAACTGGACTAGCATCAGATTTTCATCACCTTGACACAGAAAAATCTCCAGAATGCAACACAGATGTCGAAGGACCGATCAGATCTGGCAGAAAACTGCCTGAAACACAAGGTCTTAAATCAATCACAATATCTCAAGGCAGAGCATGTTGCTGAGTAAAGTTAAAATATTTCTACATGGGATGTAAAACCTCAGATCAAGTTTTTGAAGTAGTCGCAAGGTGTACCCCGCCTCTCTCTACTTTGATGGGCTACAGCTTCCCCTGCGACCCTTCATCAAATTAAACGATTCAAATGATGAATTTGTGTGTTTATTGTCTGAATTTGTGCTTATGGTTAGAGGTGTGTATTTTTTTGTTGCATCTTTATCCTTCCCCCCCTTTAGGTGAAGTGTAGAGATGCTTGTTTTTTTCCAACACCGACCCGTCCTTCCTCATGTCATCTTTTCCTCGTTTATAAGGCGGCGCCGGTAAAACTGGCTGCAGGGCCGAAGCTTCGGTTCGGTTCCGTAAACTGGTCATGAATGTTACATGTCTGTATGTCAGACCT
The DNA here is from genome assembly GCF_933228915.1 of Telmatherina bonti. NCBI lineage: Eukaryota > Metazoa > Chordata > Actinopteri > Atheriniformes > Telmatherinidae > Telmatherina > Telmatherina bonti. Next base: position 10,415,670 of record NC_136614.1, on the reverse strand, counting down.
TGGAAGAGCTGGCTTGAACCTTGAATTTCCCCTTGGAGATGAATAAAGTATCTTTGATTTTGATTTGATGAATTAATTGCAACAACTGCAACCTTTGCATAAACTCTTAGATATCGCCGACGGCGTCCTCCTGAATGACTCCGTCTCTGTTAGCAGCACCAGAAAAGTAGAACTCACATGACTGCCTCATATTAAAGTAAACTAGATTTTAAGTGTTTTACTTTGACAAGTCACAAGTTGGCATCTATTTCCTGCTGCGTAGCCGAGGTCAGGCTGGGGGCAACAGGTTCAGGAGGGAGGCAGGGAATCCTCGTTTCTCTCCAGCTCCTCCTGGAGAATCCCACGGCATTCCCAGACCAGACGGGACAGATAATCCCTCCAGAGAGTCTTGAGTCTTTCCCCTGTTGTCATGGTTTGGACTTTTTGTGTCTTAGTTTTCCTGTTTCATTTTGTAGTTTTTCCTGTTTAGCTTTTGTTCCTGTTGATTTAGTTCACCTGTGTTCATTTAGTTCATTTGTTTCACCGGTGTCTTGTTGTGTTCAGTGGATTTATGCCCTCGGTTTCAGATCCATGTTGTGGATTCATTGTGTTAGTCACTCTTCTGTGTTCCTGCGGCTCAAGAATAAAACCAGCATTGACTCTGCATCTCCATCTGCGTCTCTGCATTTGGGTCCACACCTCACCTTCACCAGCCGTGACACTTGTAGGCAGGATGTACCCGTAAACCCAGAGAGAAACAACTACGTGGGATTCTTATCTTTTCAATCGTAGGTATCAAACTTTGGTACGGGGAACTAGTTTTGACCCATAGTCTGATAATATTTGACCAATATCACAAACCCAGAACGCTCCGGTGGTGGTTTGGTCTGTCAGTCATGACAGGACATCCTCCTTTGTCGTCATGGCAACTTCCCGCGACTGCAGCAGAGATGGTAAAACAAGCCGAGTCGAGTGTTCCTGAGAAGTAATGATGAACGTTTGTGTCGTGTCCTCAGAGAAAAAACACATTTTCACACAAGACCCTGAAAAGAATCACAGTAGCTGAACATACATGTGATTTTGCCACCAATCTATAAGATTATTGTCCCATTTGGAGCATTTTTTAAAATAAATATCAACGTTGACCTGTGAGTTTGTCTCATTTAAAATTTTGGCCCACTGTATATTTAAGCATGACTGAGAAATTCTGCTTGTAAAAACAATATTAAATCTCTGTTTACCCCCTTTGACAAAAGGTAAATGACAAACATAATTAGTGCGTATTTTGGTTTATTTGCTGTGATTTTAGGCTAAAAGTCCACCAGAAAACAGCAGACCAAGTCTCAGATTGTTCACAACAGACTTTGGGAGGTTTCTTCTGTAAGGTGATGCAAGATGTCTCAGAAAGTGTGTGAACCTGAAGCGTCTCAGCTGCAGCTCAGTCTGGCGTCTGACTCCACTTGTTCTGACTTATTTGAAGAATAATAGAAGTGTTGATGACCATTCTTTATTTATGGGTTAATTCATAGAGGTTTAAGTTAAATGTTTAACAGAAATAATTTGATGATCTAATAGAAAAGGTGAATCTGTTCCAGAGCTTGGACATAGGTTAGTGCGCCCAGATCTGCTTATGAGAACTCCATTACCCACAAGGCATTTGGGTCGGGAACACTTTTGTTTCTATGGTTTCCTTTTGGCGCAAACAGGAAGTAGTGATGAATATAACAAGGCGAAGTTGAGTCCAAGATTTTCTCTGTACCTGTGCACTAAGAGTTCACTAAACAACAAGCCATCCTTTTTTTATGCAGTTTGCTTGCACTTCAATAACACCACCTGCAAATAAAACCTGGATCAGATGTGTTCAGGTCCCTGCAGCGAGTCCCTGACAAAGCTAAATGCTTATTTCTTTTTCTTTTTAAGTTTGGGAGTCAGTCATGACTGCAGAAATCCCAATATGTGCCTCAAATACTGATTTCATCATGTTTCCCTTTTAAAGTGCTGACTTTGCACCATTAACAAAGAATGGGATTTAACATCGGACTTGTTTCCAGTTCACCCTGCAAGCTTCACCTCTAAACCGCATCAGCGTTTAAATAAATCAACATTTAATAACAGAAACTGTTTCAGAAGCAAGAAAAACCAGACTAAAATCTTTCACAGTGTCCCAGTGCATGTGGTCTGCTCCCACCAGTAATCCCAGCATGTGTTGTGTGTTCCGAAGCTTAAAATGACCTGGTGTTCTTGTCAAACTCCCACAAGCAGAAGCAGAAGTCGTGTGAAGTTGTTCTGCTTTGTGACTGAGCCTCACACTGAACTTCTCTGCAGATTCTTCTCCTCCAGCTGGGTGTTTTCAACCTCTTAGCGTGAAGAAAATCTAGGTTTTCCTCATTTTTCTCTGTGCAGCCATAGATGCCGAACAGATGCATGGAAGTTAAATAAATACAAAAAAACATACAAAAATGAGGTAAACGTTGCTTAAAATAAGAAAAATGATCTAAAATTTGGCTTGTCAAGACTTCCCAAAACAAGTAAAAATACTCTTAAAACAAGAGGAATTCTCTGGCATAAAAACTAAGAATTATCTTGCCTTTAAAAAAAAAAAAAGCATATGTGGACTCAATTTGAGATTTTTAATCTTACTTAGATTTCAGTTTTTGCGGTGTTAAGCTTTGACAGATTGTTTGATCAGTGTGCAGATCTTTGCACCGACTCAACATCAACACGGATGCTTTCTTTGTTTTGTCTTCCTGCTGGGAACCTGCTGGTGACGGACGATAAGCTCCAAATAAATCAGTCACTGATCACATTTGGACTCCTCACTGAGCAGCCGGGACATAAATCCACTAAACTAACACACTAGAAAACAAATATTTTCCAAATGTGTGGAGTGTGTATGAGTGTGTGTTTTCCCTTCAGACTGCATCCCTGTGCAGCTGAGCTCTCTGCCAGATGAAACACACACACATGGACTCTGATACATCCTCAAACTGCACATGCAGAGTCCATTAAGAGTCCTACAACCAAAAGAGGAGGATTGTTTTGTAAGTAATAGAAGAGTCAGTTCTGTGTTGCTCTTGGAGCCAGAGTGGAGAGGAAGAGGAGGAAGGAGGAAGTGCAGGAAAGGAGGGGTAAAAACCTCCAGCTGTCATCTGCAAACAGATCTAAACTGATTCTCTGAGGAGAGGAAGCTTGTTGGAAGCCTCTGCAACCCAAAGACCATCCCACTGTGCCGTTTATATTAAATCTAAATCACTGCAAAGCCACACTCTGTGATGAAGACCTGATGATGATGATGAAGATGATGTAACAGTCAGTGACTGCATGACAAGCATGAGCAGACTGCAAAAGCACTGCATGTGTGAGACATTTCATCTGCATGCAGCGCTCTCTGGCCCAACGCCCTGACCCAAACAGAAAGCTGCTCACCGTCACGCCGTGTTGCTTAATCACAGCTCAAAACCGCAACTGCAGCTGACATGATGGTGTATTCACGCGTTGCATCATGGGGGAGAAATGGTGGAGGAGCTGTACAAACAGGCAGCAGTGAGGAGGAATGATTTGCTTGTGAGTGCAGGCTGCTGTAATAATGAACATTATTTTCAGTTTTCAGAGCAGCTGAGGAGAAAATGAAGCAAAATGAACAAATCAGAAACAAAGAAAAAGCTGCTTGTGCTGCTGAATGGAGAAAATACACCAACAGATCTATTTTAGTCTGACAGATTTATTTTGACTGATGAAATCTCACACACACACACACACTCAGACACAGGGGTTTTTGTTCTCATTTATTCCCATTTAAACCAGTCAGATAAACTCTTATGGCATGTTAACTCCCAGTGCTCTGAGGCAGAGATCCCCAATCCTGGTCCTTAAGGCCAAGTGTCCTTCAGGTTTTCTGAGTGTCCCTGATGGAACGCACCAGACTCAGACCAGCTCTGCATACATCTGCTAAACACATCTAGATTTGAATCAGGTGTGTTGCAGCTGGGAGGCTTGGAAAACCTGCAGGACACCAGTCCTCGAGGGCCAGGATTGGGGATCCCTGCTCTGGGGGTTACACCTTATTCAGACCAGATGATAGCAGGAGCTACCACCACCTCCAGTGGGACATAACAAGATGAGGGAACGACTTTCCACTGCATCCTGTAGGTTGTATTGAACACATAAAGACGGGGTGATTAAGAGATATGGAAGCTCGCTGATTGGCTCATTGAGGCCATGATTGAAGGCAGGGAGGAGGAGACACTGTCTGTGGTTTTTAGTCTGGGTTTGTACCTTTCACTACATTACCTCAAGACTTTAAAGGGACATCACGCCATTCAGGAGACCTTCACGCTGACGCTGAGACGGTGGGTAGGACTGGGTCTGTACTGGTTAGTAACAGGGACGGGTTTCTGCACTTTGGCTAAATAGTTTGGCAAACAGTTTAGGGAGGATGAGGGAGGGTAAGGATGGATGGATAGATGGAAAAGAGATGAATAAGGGAGGAGGATGAAGGGATAAGAATAGGGAAGAAGAGTGGAGGGGAGAAATGAATGAGTGAGGTTGAGGATAGATGGATGGATGGATGGAATAATGAGTGAGGAACGGGGAGGAAGGATCGAAGGATGAGGGAGGGTAAGGATGCATGGATGGATGGATAGAAGGATAGAAAGGTGGAGGGATGTGAGAGCAATGGGGAAGGAGAATGAGTTGATGAGGGAGAGTGATGGATGGATGGATGAGTGGATGGAAAGATGAATGGATGGAAAAATGGATGGATGGATGGAAAGATGAATGGATGGATGGATGGATGGATGGATGGAAAGATGAATGGATGGAAAGATGGATGGATGGATGGATGGATGGATGGAAAGACTGGATGGATAAAAAGATGGATGATTTGATGGATGGATGAGTGGATGGATGGATGGATGGATGGATGGATGGAAAGATTGGATGGATAAAAAGATGGATGATTTGATGGATGGATGAGTGGATGGATGGATGGATGGATGGATAAATGGAAAGATTGGATAGATGGATGGATGGATAGAAAGATGAATAAATGGACAGATGGGTGGAAAGATGGATGGATGGAAAAATGGATGGATGGATGGAAAGATGAATGGATGGATGGATGGATGGATGGAAAGATGAATGGATGGATGGATGGATGGATGGAAAGATGAATGGATGGAAAGATGGATGGATGGATAAATGGAAAGATTGGATGGATAAAAAGATGGATGATTTGATGGATGGATGAGTGGATGGATGGATGGATGGATGGATAAATGGAAAGATTGGATAGATGGATGGATGATAGAAAGATGAATAAATGGACAGATGGATGGAAAGATGGATGAATGGATGGATGATAGAAAGATGGATGGATAGAAAGATGGATGTATGGATGGATAGAAGGATGGATGGATGGATGGAGTAAAAGAGATGCTGGATTCAGTGAGGATGGTAACAAGTGAAGGGAGACCAAATGACAGGATGAATGAATGACGGAGTGAGGACGGATGAATGGACAAAGGAGAAAAGAATGGATAGAACAACATGAGGAATAAATGAATGAGGGAGGATGAATGAGGACAAAGAGGGCGGAGTCACCAGAGCCGGACAGAACCTGATTTCTCCTGAACCGAAACGTCTGGTTCAGTTTATTTCTGGTGATTCTGGACTTCTGGGATGATGAGACGTGTTAATCCTTTTGGACGGATCGCAGACATCACACAGCCGGACTCGGACCGAGCTGCCAGCTGCTCACACGTTTCCCTGCTTCAGAGCCTCCATGTCAGATGAAATGTGTTGCACCTCCTGAAAGTGCAGAATAAAATCCAGATGTTGTGCTGATGAAAGCCGAAGCCAATAAATATCCATGATTCCTGCAGAGACTTTTCATGCAGATACATTTAAAAAAAAAAAATTAAATACTCTAAAAAGGGTTTTAATATCTGCAAGACTTTATAATGACTCTTAAAAGTGATTTGGCAGTTATAAAACTCTAAATGATAAAAAATGGAAAAGAGGAACATTTTGAGCTGAAGATAACACTGAAGATGGCTTTGCTTTGATGTCCTGAGGCAAAATGCTGCAGCTTCCTCTGATGTTCATCATTTCTCTCTGCTTTAGGAGAACGGCGTGGAGTTTGAGGCTTGCCTCGTGGCGCAGTGTGACTCTCTGATCGAGGCGTTGACCAGACAGAAAGCTAAGCTGCTCACCAAGGTCACCAAGGAGAAGGAGTACAAACTGAAGGTGAGACTTTCAGGGTGTTGCAGTTCTGAACCGGTGGTGGAATGAAATAAATCTGAGCTGCTCTGAGTTTAAAGCTGGATTAACATGAATATTTGCATCATATTTAATCCTGATCTTTATTGGAGAACTTGAGCAGAACTGCTGTTTGTGCCGTACCATGCCATTTACCGGAAATGACCCTTTACGTCACGTCCGGGAATGTAAATGCACACTTCTGCGAGATATTTACACATCGAAATGTCTGAAAAATCACCTCATAAGAGTGTAAAAACTTAAAAGCAATATTTGAGAGATTTTTTTTTTTTTTTTAACGAAATGTAAATGTTTCCTTTGGCAATTTTTTTAATTGGAATATTTACTTTTTGCGCAATTCTTGCTTGCAGGGTTTTAACAGATAGTAATGTGACACGGTTGGGATGTATTGCTATGGCAACAAAAAATACAACAACACAACAATTTATTTTATTATTTGATTAAAAAAGTATATTATATTACATTATTCATTCATTCATTTTCTGAACCGCTTATTCCAATTCAGGGTCGCGGGGAAGCTGGAGCCTATCCCAGCTGGCTTTGGGCGACAGGCAGGGTACACCCTGGACAGCTCGCCAGCCCATCGCAGTCCATATATTATATTATAATATATTATATTATATTATATTATATTATATTATATTATATTATATTATATTATATTATATTATATTATATTATATTATATTATATTATATCACATTATATTATATTATATTATATTATATTATATCACATTATATTATATTATATTATATTATATTATATTATATTATATTATATTATATTATATTATATTATATTATATTATATACAAAGGATCAATAATTATGACTAGAATAAGGATCTTTTGTGGCTTTGATTTATATGTATCTAAAGGAATTTTACTACTTAAAATAGGGAAATTTCAACTTTTATCTTTGGTGTGTAAACCCACTGTTTGGGGTGGGGGGGTTTCCTAAGTACCAGCGCATCACATGGACGCCTGCCCAGCCTCAACGTGCCCGCCGACCGACTGACCGTCTGGCTGATGGCGGGGGGAGGGGGAGGGGGAGGACAGGGAGTGTGTTTGGACAGAAGCCCCAAGGACAGCTGTTGTCATTATCTGCAGGCTGGAGGATTACTTTAGAGGGCAAAGATCTGCAGGATGTGAGGAAACTGACAGAGGAGATGATTGGAGACTCTTCATCAACCAAACTCCAAAGAATAAAAATACTCACCAACAAGCTGATGGGAAGATGGCTGCTGTGCATTTCAGCAGAGCGTCGGCGGCTCGGACGTGAAATCGTGTGTGTGATGAGCTTCTGTACAACATTTCATTTAAACCAGCAGATGTAGTTTTATTAACATAAGGAGGAAATGTCATTTAATATATCTGACATAAACGTACATTTAATTTTCACTAAAGTACGAGATCAGCAATGTCAGCGAAATCCACTGGCAGTGACATCATGAAACATTTACAGCTGCTCACAGCTGATAAAGGGTACTGAGGGTCTCTGTGTAGGAAAGGAATAAAGATTCTCATGAGCAATAAGCAGGTTTTTGATCATGTACACCATCATCTTTTGATGAACTTATAAAGCTCCGCTAGATCTCTCTATGAGTGCAATCACTTGTATTGTCCATAATTTCTCAGGAACTGTGGTGTGTGTTTCTGTGGGGTTAATTGTCATGGATAGTTCACCATTTAGGTGATCAGGGAATGTATTCCAGGTATTATATCTTATATGGGATGTTTACAAGTCAGCCACATAAAGTAGGGTTTATACCATAGACTGTATATAAAGAGATGGGCGGAGCCTCCGTGACGTCACCCGTAAGTTTCTGAAGAGCTGAATTGAAACTCGGTGGGCGGTTCCTAGCATCGCCATCTTGGTAGGGGCATACGTGTCATCTCACCCGGAAAATACAAATATGGGCAAAGAGGTGGAGCTGAGAGGGGAGCTGTGAGCACCATGGTGGATGATTGACATTTAGCAAACTCCGAGCTGCCTGTAGCTAAAAGCTAACTGAGCTAACCCGGAGATAACAGGAGCTAACCAGCTAGCGGAGGTAAGCGGGCTAAAGCTAAGTCACGTTGTTAACTGGCTAAAAACCGCCGTTGTTCTACATTCTTCTTAGTGAGAGAAGTGGGGAGTTGTGGTGGTTTGTTCTAGGGTAGGTAGGATGAGAAGGGGTGTTTTGTGGTGGGCAGGGGGGGGAGTGGGATGTAGGGTTTTGGAGGTGGACTAATCTTTTGGCCGTGTATCTGTTAGAATGGGTGTGTATGTGTATAGATGTATGTGTGGGTCTGTAGGTGTGTGTGTGTGTGTAGATGTGTGTGTATACCAGGCTGATGGTGAGGGGGTGTGAATGTGTTAGTGTGTAAAGGAGAAGGGAATGCAACGTGTCTCTGGGTGGGGGCGTCTCCTAGGGGTGTGGGGGCGGTGGGCCCTTGGTCTGTCTCTCCTTCTCCCGCCCCTCCTCTTCTTTGCCCCCCCCACTTTTGCATGTGGCTCGTTGGTGCCTTCGGGGGCCGGTGGCGGCTCTTTTGTTGGTGTTGCTGAGGGCCCTGGTTGTTGGGGCAGCTGCCCTTGGCCTGTCCTGGCCTTCGGGGGCCCCGGGAATGGGGGACGTGCCTCGTGCCGCAGGTGGCTCATCTTCTTGAGGGGGGCGCACTTCCCTCGGGACCTAAATCCCCGGACTCCCCTCCTTCCCTTCTTCCACCACACACAGGCAGGGCGTTGGGAGGTGGACACGTTGATCTGGATGGTGAGAGAGGCCATCAAGGTGGTCTCGATCGCTGCACCCAGCATCGGTTCACCTCCCAGTTTTAATTACACTTAGTCAACATAACACAAAAAACACACACTGACAACACATGGACATATTTTGGGGGGCATGCCATGCAGTGTGCGGTGGGCGGGGCTGCTTTGGTGGTCCTGCTCCCAACATGATGTGGTTACTTCTTCCCAATTTTAATTGCAAACAACACACACTTCACAATCATTCATAAGCTGGGAGGGAGGGGGTGACAATGGGGTCCTGCCACGCCCCTATTTCTGGGCTGTGCCGGAGGAGTTTGGGCGGGGGAGTGGTGCTGTTCAGGGGGCCTGGGTCTGGGCTGGCCTGGCGGGGGTGGGACTGCTGCTGGCCCTGGGTGGTGCTGGATCGGCTGCATGTGTGGAGTGGTGGGGGGGGCATTGACAGGGGTGGGGGGTAGTTGTGGGGCCCTGATCGGGGCCCTCCTATCCCCTGCTCCCCCGGGGGTATCTCACAGGGGACACGTTGGGAAAGAAAGGTGAGGGCGTGCATGAGCCAATGGATGAAGTGGTGAATGAATGTTAGGGTAGAGGGGGGGTGGGGGGATCAGGGTGAAAGAATTTAGGAAAGTGGATGGCCGCTGGGATAGGAGGAAGGGGGGGTGTATGCAGATGGGTGGGGGTGCGTATGTGGGGTTATGCTGGTGGTACAGGGAAGTGATGGGGTGGGTGTACAATGAGGAGTGTGAATGTGGATAGAGGGGTGTAGGGAGGTGTGTGTGTGTGTAGAGTGGGGTATGCGTGTATGGAAGAATGGGTGATTATAGAGGGAGCAGGGATGTGTGTGTGAGGGGGTGTGTGTGTATAAAGAACGGGGGTAGGAGAGTGTGAGTTTGAGCGTGTGTAAGAGAATGGGTGTATATGGTGTGTTTAAGGAGGAAGTGTGGATGCGTGTGGGTGTGGGTGGGGGTAGGTGGGTGGGTGCATGTGTGCGTGTGTGTGTGTGTGTGCACGTGTGTGCGTGTGTGTGTGCACATGTGTGTGCGTGTGTGCATGTGTGTGTGCACATGTGTGTGCGTGTGTGCATGTGTGTGTGCACATGTGTGCACATGTGTGTGCGTGTGTGCGTATGTGTGTGTGTGTGTGTTTGTGTGCGTGGGTGCGTGGAGGGTCTTGGTGCTCGGGGAGCGCTGCTGGTGCGCTGGGGTGCGGCCTGGCTGCCGCTCGGTGGCGGTCTGGGGATCCCGGCCCTCCGTCGGTGTGGGCTGGGCCCTCTGCCTGCGGGGGTGGGGGGTTGCTTCTGGGCTCTTGGGGCCGGGGGGCCCGCGCTCTGTCTGCCCTGGGTGGCCGGTGCCCGGCGGGGTCGGTCCTCGCTGGTCCGGGCCTGTTGGGGCCTGTTCCCCCTGACTGCGGGGGACTCTGGCTGGGACCCCCCTCTGCCTCCTCCTGGGTCGGTGCATGGCTGGCTCCGGGGTGGGGCGGTTGGGGTCTGCGCCTGGGGATGGCTGCCGATGGCCCGGGTCTCGGGGGTACTCCTGGCGTGCCTCTTGCCTTTGTGTGGGAGGGGTCACACTGGCATGATCACCTTTTCCGGAACACGTTCCACTCTGCATGTTCTGCATGTGACACAGTCACCGAGTCGTCTGCAGGTTTATTCACTAACAGCAGCTAGTTTTCTCATTTCTGTTTGTTTCTCATTTATATTTAACTTTTTAGATTCATAGTTTAGTCACTATGATCTAAAGTTGGCTTGTATGTGTATGTATATGTGTTAATACTGGCAAGTGCATATATGTTTGTACGTATGTATGTGTGTGTATGTGTGTGCATAGAGGTGTGTGTGTATATGTATGTATGTGTATATGTATATGTGTACATATGTATATATATATGTGTGTATATATATATATTATGTGTGTATGTGTGTGTATATGTATGTGTATGTATGCGTGTGTATGTATGTGTATATGTATATGTGTACATATGTATATATATGTGTATATATATATATTATGTGTGTATACGTGTGTGTATATGTATGTGTTTGTATGCGTGTGTATGTGTGTGTATATGTATGTGTGTGCCTGTATGTGTGTATATGTATACATCTGTAGGTTGTTTTCTTTCTTTTTGTTTTTGGGTTATTTTTTAGTTTTTTTTTCTCTCCCTTTTCTCTCCCTTTATCTCTTTCACTTTTCTTATGAGGTGTTTCTTCTCCTTTCTCTTTCTGTCTTTTGTCTGTCCTCTCTGGTCCAGCAGTACAAACTCTACAATTCAAACAACAATACAAAATAAACATAGAAATAAAATAAAAAATCAGAAAGTCAAGGGGATCATTATATCTATAAAGCTTCCCTTGGCAGAGAAAATTTGCTCAGCAGAACACAGCATCCAGACCATCATTCTGCTTGCCTAAATGCTGGACAAGACAAAAAAAAAAAAAAAAAAAAAAAAGATTTGTAGATTTTTTTTCTTCTTTAAACTTGTCTTGTCCGGCATTAAAGCAGCAGAATGATGGTGTGGCTGCTGTGTTGTGTGTTTTTCAGAGCCAATTAGCTTTGCCAAGAGGACGTTTATACAAATAAAAACCCTTTGAAAATCTAAATTCTTATATTATATTAGTTGGTTTATTTTGCATGAATGTTTGTTTTACTGAATTTTCATGGTACTGCTGGACGAGGGGGGGATTGGAAAAAGATGGAAAGAACAAAGACAAAGTTGATCAGAACACCAGCTAATCTCAGCTAAAACCAGAAACACACAAAGAAAACAACCTGAAACAGTCAGGTTGATGGTTAGTAAACCTGCACCATATCAACTCTGAGTCAGCATGCAGAATATCCAGAGAGAAAACTGATCCAAGAACAGCGGTCATGTCATCATGCACAAAGGTCAGAGGCGGGTCAGGAAGACCCTGAGACCCAGCAAAAGCCACTAAATGTGCTCCTGCTGGTGGGATGATGAGGCACGTAAAGATTTGTCCACCATGTATTTGTGCAGACATCCGTCTACATCTTTCCTTCTGTTTTTACCTGCTGGGAATGGTGGACAGAAACCAGCCGTCAGCTAATCTGATGCAAAGCAGGACAAGTTCGTCTGCACTTTTCCTGGACGAGTGCCTGACGAACCCGTACAGCAGGAAGCATGAAAACAAGCTTTGAAAGAAAAGTAAAGAAGTTAAACAGAGCGAAATGAAAATACATAAAACAAAAGTTAGCATTTATGTAGTTTTGACAAATTAAAACGTTTTAAACTTTGATTTTAAACAGATGAGTTTCAGCAGACCTGCTGATGTAAAGCGTCTTCTCACATCGTCCCTGTAAGAAATAAATTCTGTTTGGAAAGTTTATTTTGATTAATTTTTGTATGTTTTATTTTATTTTGATAAAATAAAATTAAACATACAAAAAAACAAAAGTAAAAAAATATCAACAGTCAAAGTCAAAAACAAACAAACGAAGATTAGAAGGTGTACCTGTTGTAAAATGTGTTTTTTATTCAAATCAAACTTTATTTATAAAACACTTTTCATACAACAACAGTTCAAAGTGATTTTCATAATTAAAACAAATTAGGAATGTATATTTATATATAAAACCATTGATTACACACCTGGTCATACTCTCTTTCTCACACACCTACGTAGCACACACACACCCATCTTTTGCAGAAACATCAGCCCCAACTCCTAGTTTCTGTCTCTTCAACTAAAACTTCAGCATAAAAACATAACAGGTGATTAACATCTGGGGTTAAACATCTGGCTTCGTGCTGAGGTGAAGAAACTATGTGCATGTCGACTCCAGCATCCACGTTGCTATGGAAACCGCCCAAACAGGCCACGTGGGAGTCCACACCATAGCCAGGACTGTCGCCACGGCAACGAGCCCACAGAGGTAGCAATCACAGCTCCTGATGGGGAGGATCTCCAGGTCAAACTGTGTAAACATGATGAAAGTTTGAAGAGATTTGGAGCATTAGCAAAGAAAAAAGTCTTTTAGATTCTGCTGTTGGATGAGAACGCAGAGCTCAGGTTGGGCTTTTGGAGTTTTTTCTCCTCTCCTCCATATGTTTTATCACGATGCACAAGTTAGAAAGTTGCTGAACAGCTTAAAATGATTCATATGTTCTCCAGCCTCCAAGCATCCTGACAGCTTCAAAATATCTGTAGAAGAAGCTTCTTGGAAGAGAAGAGTCCGGTTGTTTTCTGTTAAAGCCCTCAAGATCACCATGACCTGGATGTGTCTGGATCTTCTTTTTCTTTCCTTAAACGTGTGGCTGGTTTTCCCCACATTAAACAAAGAATAAGGAGGCATCAGTCTAAGAAGAGGAAGGAGGAAGAGGAGAGGAAAAAACTGTGTTTCATCGTATCGCAGCCAGCGAGGAGTTTGGACTCAGAGGAGGAATTTACCAGCCTGTTGGAGAGAATCGCAGCCAGCTTCATGCAGCCATCTCTCTCTACAGTATCCGCTAATATGACCTGAATTATTGGTTGAGATTCCTGACATGTCGTCACGGAGAGCTGCAACCACGCTAAGCTTATTTAACTTCATCGCAGATTCCAGAGGAGGAAGATAAAATGATACGTTTCCAAGAGATGGCAGCTAGCAAGTCATCGGATTAGGCTGAAAACCAGCGGTTTTCTCTTTTTTCAGCATTTTACCCACTAAAGAATGTTAAATTAACCCAGTTCCCCCTAAACCAGGGGCCACATTCATTACAATTAGATGTCCGGTAGAGTGGACCATTAAAAACCACAGGATAGGAACATTTTCCTCTGTGGTTTAGAACAATGTTGGACAAGTACATCATCAAGATGTTTATGTTTAACTATTGTTTACTTCATAATCAGCATGTCTCAGTTTCTCTGTCAAAGAAAAAAACAATCTCAGTAAACTGTAAAGATCCAGGGACAAAGTGCTTGGTAATATTATCCAATTTTTCTTTTTTCAGGGATGTTTTGGTATCAAATAAAATTATTACTCTGAGCATTTTGGATATAAATTATTTGAACTTGTTACTGAGATTTTAATCACAGTTTTTTTTTTTTTTTTTTTTTTTTTTTTTTTTGTAATTTAACCCACTAAAGCCTGACCCCAAAAATATAAGAATATCAGAAGTCATTCGTTGGTCTTTTAACACACAAAAAAAAAAAAAAATAAATAAATAAATGTGTTTATGTTCCTTTTATTATCGCCTCAGAATGATTGTAGTGATTTATCCACCAGGGGGCAGAATACAAGCGTCAAATTGTTTACAACAGAGTTTTTACCATAAAGTGACGAGAAAGGTCTCAGAAACTGGACCAGACGTGATAAATCAGCCGTTTAGAGTTAACAGTAAAAAACAGACAAAAATCTTTTTTTCTGGTTCTTGGTGGATAATTATTAATCATGTCTTTATTTTAGTTTAGCTTGATTAATTTTCTTTAGGAGATTGGGTTAAGAATGATTTGCTTTTTCAATAACTACATTTTTTTAATTAAAATGTTTGTGTCTTTAGGCAAATCATTTATAATTCTGCTACATAAACTCACTTTCTGACTTGTCTTCTTGTTTCTATTTCTGTGTTTGTTATTTATAATTTTCTTTAAAACGTCTGACTTTACATACCCTGATTTGCTTGACCTCCTTTATTCCTTATAATTCCTCATTTAGCAGCAATATTGCTTAAAGCTTTCCATGATCACGCAGGTTTTTAGCCGTTTTCGGTCCTTAGCTGTTGGATATAACCCACCTGGACTGTTCGATCTCCAGACAGAGAATTTAGTTCTTGTTTTTTTTTTTCATCGGTCTTAAACTGTGGGTTTTTATTTTGCTTATTTATCCATGAACCATTGACACCAAGCATGAGTTTGAAATAAAGTCTAAACTCACTGATGAGCTTTTGTTTCTACGAGCAGATAGGAAGGATTCTGCTTCTTTTTATCCACTTTATAATGTATCCAAACTGCTTATAAACTCCTTTTCATTACTGCTTATTAAGTATATTCAACATATAAACACTATAAATGCAAGAGCTGAATAGAAATGAGGCTCAGACTGTGTTACAGAGGCTGCGAGTCGTATTAAGGATGTGTCTGGGATCCAAATAAGGGACCTGCATTAACATGTTTCAGTATTCACACCCTCCAATTCATTTCACATGCATGTGACACATATTGGAAACGGCCTGCAGCCGGGTCTGCAGGAGCATGTAGGAGGAAGCAGACGGCAAGTGTCAGCAGGCCAGAAAGAAATTGAAATAAATGTGGGATTTACTGAGGCGTCACGCCTCATCCTTCATGTTGTTTACACAGGAGATAAGAGGAGGGTCCGTCAACGTGAACTGACTGGTAAATTTTCTCTTGGAACAATATTAGGTCTGAATTTTCCTGGAATTCAGGCAGGTTGTGTTACTATGTTAGCTCCAATGCAAACATAAGAATACGAATAAAGAAGAGATTTTTTACTGAATGGTGCTAAAATGTCCTGATGGGTTTGTGGAACTCTTCATGGTTTTCATAATTCAGCTTAAACAGCAGATGACAGGTGAATAATTTGCTCCGATCTCATTAAGCATCACACAAATGAGGGGGGTAATCACCAAGTCTTCACTTAATTAACTCTGATTCATTCAGGCGCTCATCGGTGAACGCTATAATCCATTATCTCAGATTCAGCAAAGCCACCAGACGTTTTCTGTCTAATCGCCAACTTGACAGTGAAAATATGATGTATTTGTTTTTATAAGTATAAAGGAGATGGTTAAATATGCTGATCAGTTGGAATTTGCTCCGGTTTTGTTGCACTTGAATGAAAAAGGCTAATAAGGAGGCGGCAGTGAGCGCAGTTTCAATTAGCCCTGAATGACTGGCTGTGACATCCATCCAAATCTCATTTCCCTCCTGCCTGAGTTCAGTAAGCAGTGACATGCCTCACCTCGTTCTTTCCTCCCCTTTCACACAGAGAAACGCCGCTGATGACAGCGCACCAGCAGTCTTATGGGATTTTCACCGTTGTAATTGTGGAATTACAATATCATGCTGACAGTCAGGCTTTCTTTTTGTTTTACTGACTATTTAATCCCACAAACTCACCTGCTTCAACCGCCCTCACCTACGCGACTGTTCTGCTTTCTATTTATACAGAAGAAAATCTGGTGTAATGTTACTGTGTGGCAGGAAGCCATTAAAAAAAGTAGAGCTTGTGCACAGAAATCCGAAAAACAGACGAGGAGCAAACAGGCTCAAACCAGATATAACCAAAAGAAGAAGAGACAAGATTTGTACAAAAAGCCAAAGTCAGAGCTCAAAAACGGGTTACAGAAAACATTTCAGGCCTGAAGCAGGATTTATGATTTTTTATTAACACTGCCATGGTTCTCTGATTTTATCACCATGGCAACCTTATCTTTACTGATGTGTCATGATCAGGACTTTGCTTTTGGTTATCTTGGCTTTTAGGTGTTATGTATTCTCTCACTGCGATGGACTGGCGACCTGTCAGGGTGGATCTGCCTCTCGCCCAGTGATGCTGGGATAGATTCCAGTTTCATGGATGGGTGGATGGATGGATGGATGGATGGATGGATGGATGGGTGGATGGATGGATGGATGGATGGATGGATGGGTGGATGGATGGGTGGGTGGGTGGTTGGATGAATAGATGGATGGATGGGTGGATGGATGGATGGATGGGTGGATGGATGGGTGGGTGGGTGGTTGGATGAATAGATGGATGGGTGGATGGATGGATGGATGGATGGATGGATGGATGGGTGGGTGGTTGGATGGATGGATGGATGGGTGGAGGGGTGGATGGATGAATAGATGGATGGATGGGTGGGAGGTTGGGTGGAGGGGTGGATGGATGAATAGATGGATGGATGGGTGGATGGATGGATGGATGGATGGATGGATGGGTGGATGAATAGATGGATGGATGGTTGAGTGGATGGATGGATGGATGGATGGGTGGGTTGGTGGATGGTTGGGTGGATGGATGAATAGATGGATGGATGGGTGGATGGATGGAGGGGTGGATGAATAGATGGATGGATGGGTGGATGGATGGATGGATGGATGGATGAATAGATGGATGGATGGGTGGATGGATGGAGGGGTGGATGAATAGATGGATGGATGGGTGGATGGATGGAGGGGTTGGTGGATGGTTGGGTGGATGGATGGGTGGATGAATAGATGGATGGATGGTTGAGTGGATGGATGGATGGATGAATAGATGGATGGATGGGTGGATGGATGGAGGGGTGAATAGCGTTAGATCCATCTATAGATGGGTGGATTTATTCTATTACATACATTGTACGATTGCATTCTTTTTCCTCACTTCTCCAGGTAACATCCTCTCGGGTCTCATTGCTGAACCATGGTGCACATCTGAAACAGCCACTGTGTTGATATCCAGTTGCTGGCAGGTGATGTGGTGCAGTACAGAAAAACGAGGCTGTCTGGTGATGCTTCATGTTGGAAATAAAAGTTATGATGGGGTCAGGAATGTGCAGAATGCATGTCAGTTTGCACATACCTGTAATGTAATAAATGGACAGCACTGCAGAGCTGGACCTGATCTGGATCTGTATCTGTATGTATAAATGTCTATGGCACAGACACACAGCACAGTACAGACAGAGGCCATAGGTGATTGAACGCCCGTGCTACATGTATACTTTAAACATTGCTCTGTGACCCCGTGTTGGCAGAGATACACATGTACACGTTGTAGCATTTTTCTGCCACTTGGGGGCAGTCTCAGGAATTTGTAAAGCAATTTGCTGGTTGTGCTGGTTTTCTTGTGGTAACTTCGCTGAAAAAGATGAACATAGCAGACAAAGATCCGCTCCTTTCTGTTTAGGAACCATTTTTAATAAATGAAATTTCCCGGAATCCTTTTCCTTTATGATCACCGAGGTGTCCTTTTGTAAAAGATCAGTCGTTCTGTGCCGGTCATCTTTGTAGCTGCAACTTTAAACTTATTTGCATTCGGTCATATTCACCGTAAACCACCTAAAAATGACACGAGAGGACAGGAAGATGATGTTAAACAGCATTTCAATTAATATTTTTATCCATTTCTTCTTTTTTCTGACTGTAATTGATGATTAAGTACTGTCCACCCATCCATCCACCCATCCATCCATCCATCCATCCATCCATTGTCTGTCTATTCCATTTCCAGTGCATGGTGGGGGTTGGGACTGGAGCCAATCCCAGTGGCTACAAGGTGACAGACAGGACGCAAACTGGGCAGGTTGCCAGTCCATCACAGGCTCAACACAGGGAGATAAACAGTCCAAGGCAGAATTTAGAAACAGCAGACAACCTGTTTTTGGACTGCAGGAGGAAACGGACTACCTTTACAGACCCCACAGGGGAGGACCTGCAAACTCCCCACAGAAAAGACCTTATCGTGGCTCAAAGCAGCGCACAACGCCACCATGCAGCTCGGCCGAGTCACACTTTACACCTTATTTACATGACGATGCTGCAGCTTCTGTTCTGCAACCACTTCTCCCAGTTTAACTCATGCTGTCTCAGGAGAGCCCAGACTATCCTCAGAGACCCCTCTCTTCCTGGTCATCAACTGTTTGAACTGTTGCCCTCAGGTAGACGCTTCCGGATGTTTAAAGCGAGAACAAACAGGCTGAAAAACAGTTTTTATCCTCGAGCTGTTGCATCACTGAACTCTGTTTTTACATAGCAGCATCTTAGCTGCAGTTTTAGTGCCTGTGAGACAAATGTCACTTTTTCGTACTTTTTTAGCATTATCTTATCAATAGTCTTGTTTTTTATAGTATTGTTTCTGTGTTTTATTTATGTGTTTAATTATTTATTTAATTGTTTTCACACAACTTTCATTGCACTTGTGCAATGACAAAGTTTAAAGTTTAAAAACCCTGTTAAATCAGGAAAACTGCTTTTAGCAGTGAATTCTTATTCCTGGAGCTTTCCAGCGCTAGCTAAGGGTTGTGGAGCGCCGGAGATCTGATAACGCGCGGGGAAAATCCTCATCTGTGGAGGCTGATCCGGGTTAGCTCGTCTATTCCCGATGAGGTCACTGTTCCTGACTTTGTTTTCTGTTCGGATTTCTGTTTTGGGCTATTTTTGGTTTCCTGCCCTGCAGGGGTTTCAGCTTTATTTCTGTAAATCCTTTTATTTCCTGACACGGTCTCCAGCCTGTGAGGCTCCTGCTTAAACCTGTGTGTCAGCACAACGTTGGAATGGAGCAGCTTGGACGTTTGCATCAGCGCATCTCGTTTCCACCTTCTGGGTCAGGAGTTCAGCCGTCTAAACCCTTACGTTTCCTATCGAGCATCTTTGGAAATCATAGCCACCATGGGTTATGGGTCTTTTTGTAGTTCAGTCAGGCAATGTTTGAGCGATCTGTGTGAATTCTATTGAGAAAATATTTATTTTGTTTAAAAAAATTAACTTCATATGAGGAAAACTAAAATCCTCTGTCAGCTGCAGTCTGGATGACACCTTAGCTAAAACTCATAATATCTGAAGCAGCGGCGTCACCGGGAATATTGACAATGCCTTAGACCCCACCACTTCATCGCAAATTTTTGATTTTTGTTTTTGCTTCAAGCTAATAAAAAAAAAAAAGCGTTTAATGGGAATAATAAAGATCCAGGACTGTTTAACCCTTTATGGGGCAAGTGAGTATTTTTGATCACTTTCATGTTCGCCGTGAAACTTTATTTTTTTGTTACTGTAACAACAGAATGGAGGTCTTGGTTCATACCAGAAGGACAAGTTAAGGTTAAAATTTCTAACTTGAAGGTATTGAGTGCCCTATAAAGGGTTAAATCACAGTGCATACATCTAACTTGGTTATTTTAATATAAATGGTTTATCAGTTTATTTTACTGCTATATTTTATTATTCAATTCAATTCAATTCAACTTTATTTACATAGCGTCAAATCACGGCAATGCCATCTCAAGACGCTTTACAGACAGAGGGGAAAACATAATGAAGGCCAATTCATAATAGCCTATATAAGGAAACCAACAGATTGAGTTGAGTCCAACTCAATCTCCCATCCTGAGCAAGCACACTGGCAACAGTGGGAAGGAAAAAACTCCCTTTTAACAGGAAGGAAACCTCCGGCAGAACCCGGCTCAGGACAGGCAGCCATAAGCCTCTGCTGTGTGGGGGGAAGAGGACAGAAAGACAACAGACAACAGGAACTGCTACTCCCGGCCAGGGAGACCTGCTGAGACAGGAGACATACATGTTAATGATGCAACACTGTTATGGGGGGGGGGGGGGTAAAAGAAAGAGATAAGGAGAAAAAGAAAGAAGCTCAGTGTATCAGGAAATGTCCCTCAGCAGTCTAAACCTATAGCAGCATAACTAAGGGATGCTAACCATCCCTAGCTATAGGACTTATCAAAAAGATAAGTCTTCAGCCTAGTCTTAAAGGTGGGGAGGGTGTCTGCTTCCCTAACACTAACTGGGAGCTTATTCCATAAGAGAGGGGCCTGATAACCAAAGGCTCTGCCTCCTGCTCGGCTCTTTGAGACTCTAGGAACCACAAGTAAGCCTGCAGTCTGCGAACGAAGTACTCTGCTTGGTATATAAGGAACAATGAGGTCTTTGATATATAGTGGTGCCTGGTTGTGGAGGGCTTTATATGTAAGGAGAAGGATTTTAAATTCTATTCTAGATTCAACAGGCAGCCAATGAAGAGAGGCTAAAACTGGAGAAATATGATCTCTCATGCTGGTTCTGGTCAGGACTCTGGCTGCAGAATTCTGGATCAGCTGAAGGCTTTTCAGGGCATATTTAGGACAGCCCAGTAATAGAGAGTTACAGTAATCTAGTCTCGAAGTAACAAAAGCGTGAACCAGTTTTTCTGCATCACTCTGAGACAGAATGTCCCTAATTTTGGCTATATTACGTAAATGAAAGAAGGCTGTTTTAGTAACCTGCTTAATATGTGGGCCAAAGGACAGGTCAGGGTCAAATATTACTCCAAGGTTTCTCACTGTAGCACTGGAAGCTAAAGTAATGCCATCCAGGTTCATTACAAAACCGGAAAATTTAGCTCTGAGTTTTTCAGATCCAACGAGAATTACTTCAGTCTTATCTGAGTTTAAGAGGAGAAAATTTCTAGACATCCAAGTCTTTATGTCTATGAGACAATTTTGTAGCCTATTGGGCTGATTTGTTTCATCTGGTTTAAAGGATAAGTATAGTTGAGTATCATCTGCATAACAATGAAAGTTTATTCCATGCTGTCTAATAATTTTGCCTAAAGGGAGCATATATAGCGTGAAGAGTACTGGTCCAAGTACAGAACCTTGAGGAACTTACTTACTTACTGTAGTTTGTGAGGAGGACTTGTCATTTACATGAACAAACTGAAGTCTATCAGATAAATATGATTTAAACCAGCTTAACGCTGTACCTGTAATTCCAATCACCTGTTCTAGTCTTTGTAACAGAATGTTATGATCGACTGTATCAAATGCAGCACTATTACAACCTTTGAAAAAAGTATTTATTATTTTAATGAAGGTTTGATGATTTTCTCATATAGCCTGTACATCTTTTTGGGCCCTTAGAATATTCCTGACTTTTCCCCCATATGGCGCCTCTGATCTGAAGTCAGACTGAAAGTCATCAGACTAAACCTGTTGATGTCTTGAGTTTTGTTTTGGGGTGAAGCTGATTTGAATCTTTTCGTCATTAGATGTTTCTGTTGAAACCTTTACAGTCATATTTTCTTCATTTCACCGTGTTCTGCCTCCATCGTAAAGATGCAAAGTGTTGCTTCAGCCTGTGGCTTCTCCTCCGCTCACCGCCAGATTCTCCTCTCTGTTTGTCCCGGTGTCCACATGGAGTTGTAAAATTTACATTTCTTACTCCTGGAATTTACTCTTCACCTCCCATCCACCTTCCCATTTCTTTTCTTTGTTTTCCCTCCTTCTTCTGGAGACGTTTTATTTGCATTTTGTTCTTTTCCTACAACATTTCCAGCTTGGTGGCGAGGGACTCATTCAGACCGCAGGATTAACGTCTGCTGATCCAAATATCATCTACACCCCCAAAATAAATCCAGTTCTACTTGAACTGCCCCCATTTCCTCTTTTTTTTATGTTCTGCGAAGCCTTTTCCACTGTGTTTGTGACCTCCTTCTGTCACCATCCTCACAAGCTTATTCCACTTTAAACTGTTACTTATGCATGTTTGCCGAGCCTCATTCAGCTGCATGAAGAGGAATCTGAGTCGGCATTTAAAGTGGTCAGCATGCAGCTTGCAACAGCTGATAGCAGCTTGTAAAGAGGCTGTGATGCACGTTTGTAAAAGTCAGACAATACTGGGACCAGTTTAACAACAATTTTGGTGCTAATTTAATGGAACAACACAGAATAGTGAGGTTTAGATGTAAATATCCTCCTGACTACCAGTAGTTCAACTTCTCCTCTGTGGAGGACCTTTGTAAACCTAAATAATTTCATCTCCCTGAATGCTACTGAACTAACACCTTTGGTCTTTAAAGAGGACATTTAGTGCTTTTAAATGGTAGGTGGGGGGTGGGACTTTGTGAACTTTCTTTCTCTCTTCAAGAAAAATGGCCTCCATTGCAACAAGCATGTTTTATGGGAAGAGCAAAAGTGCATAATACTTTTCTTTGTGCTGATTTTTACTTGAAATTTTGTAGTTATATTTTCATTGAATATCTTATAAACACATTAAATCCTTTCTTAGATAAATATAACTATATTTTACCACAATATTTAAAAGTTTAAGCAGTGTCCTCTGTAGTGGACATTTGTAGTTACCCATTTTCTTCCCTGGTTGTCAGGAGGATATATTCATGGTTATAGATTGAAAGATGATCTTTTGTCTCATCTAAATGTGCTTAAAGTGCAGATTCAGCAGAGTTTCATACATAAATTACAGCTGGTTCATATGTAGCGGCTCCACATGCAAATCTAATCACCAAAGTTAAATCTAAAGCAGTTTCACTGGCTTCATGGGATAGTCCCTCATGCATCCATCACCAATCAAGCAGATGAAAGGTCTGCGGTAGATTCCAGGTTGGACTCATGTTGTCAAAGGAGTTCCCATGGATGGAAAGAGAAAGAGAAAATCCAGCAGTTTGGTGCGTATTGTGATAAAGAGATTGAACTGGTGAGCTTGGGAAAAGGTTTGCAGGATCTTTTCCGTAGTGCTGAAAACGTTTCCACTGCATCCACTCAGGTGAAGAACTCTCCAGAAAGCAGGTGTTTTAGTGTCTAAATCTGATGAGAAGACAAATAAAACACTGAGGGTTCATCACAAGCTGCAAACCACAACCAGCCTCAAGGACAGAAAGTTAAGATGAGACTAAACCAAAGACCATCTAACGAAGCTGGATCAGGCCTGGTTTCAGATCTGGTGCAGCAGAGAGACTAAGCACGGTGGGGGCAGTTATATGGTATGGGCTTGTATGCCTTCCAGCAGCTCTGGGAAACTGGTGTTTGTTGGTTTCCTGACAGCAGACAGAAGCAGCTGGATGAAGTCAGAAGTCATCGAGATTTACTCTCCGCTCAGATTCAGCAAAGTTAATCGGATATCTCGTCACAGTGCTGCTGAACAATGTCCCAAAACGTCTTTAAAGCAAATAAATGGAGTATTCTGCCATGTCTGAGGCAGTTATCAGATCTCAACCCAGCTGACGGTGGGCAGAAAGACCCGGAAACAAGCAGCGACTGAAAGCAGCTGCAGTAAAGGTGCTGCAACAGTTTGGTGATGTTCATCACTTCCAGACTTCTGACAATCATTACCTACAAAGAATTCTCAACAAAGTGTTAAAAATAAGCATTTTTCTTATAGTAAAGTTGATTGTCAAATTCATTTTTAGCCTCTGAAATGAGACTAAAAATGGTTGCAGTTCCATATTTTTGTCCAAGTCCTTGAATTAAACCTGAAAGTCTTCACTTCAATCATATCTCAGTTGTTTCATTTCAGCCCAAACCATGAAATTTTTTTTGTTTTTCCAGAGATTTCTGGACCAAACCGTCAAATGGACAAATAGTAGATTAGTGTTTGGGTGGAAAATTTGGGTCACTGAGTATAAAAATGCAGGAAACTGCAACATTAAGCCACAATTTGATGACTGTTCTTCTAAGATTTAAAACGATATGATTATTTCCGGTGCTAATTTGTCTGACCTTTGTCTTTCTTCTGCAGGTGGTGCGTGACCAGATCACCCACTGCACCATGAAGCTCCGCCAGACCACCGGCATGATGGAGTACTGTCTAGAGGTCCTTAAAGAGAACGATCCCAGTGGCTTCCTTCAGGTATCCGCCCTCCCATGTCTTCACGCATTACATTTTATTAGCTTCTTCTCCATTAGAAACATTTTTTTTGTCTAAAGCCATTAAAGATAAACTTTTAAGTAGAAAATGTGATTATAGACAAGTTAAAAATGCTGTAGGACATCTTTAAATATCAAATAAATCAACATGTATGATTTATTTCTGGGATTTTCTACTGAAAACTGGCTGCAAAGCTCCGCTAGCATTGACGGAAGCGTCTGATGTTCGTGGCGTGCACAGCTGCGTTCAGCACAGTCAGAGACAAACAACCCTGAAATCAGCAACATAAACACACCCGCCTGCCTGATTTCATGCTCCTTACACAGCGCAGCAGCACAGCAGGCTGCTGATTAGCTTCACAAACGCTGCAACTGATCTGCTTCTCGTTCAGCTAGCTGCAGGTTTACATGATCAGCTGTTGATCTGTAGTTATTGATCTGAGCTTTGCTGGGATGGAGGAAGGCTGAAGGAAAAAGTCATGAAGCTGCACAGCCTCACGTTTCTATGTTCATGTTTTCAGCTGATGCTGATGGTGTTTCTGGTGGAGGAGGGGTTTCAGTCTTAGAAAACAGCCACATCTGACTTTTGTGTGACTGGTCAGGATGGGGACGGAGTCCTGGTCAGGATGGGGACGGCATGGTCAGGATGGGGACGGCGTCCTGGTCAGGATGGGGACGGCGTCCTGGTCAGGATGGGGACGGCATGGTCAGGATGGGGACGGTGTCCTGGTCAGGATGGGGACGGAGTCCTGGTCAGGATGGGGACGGCGTCCTGGTCAGGATGGTGACGGAGTCCTGGTCAGGATGGGGACGGCGTCCTGGTCAGGATGGGGACGGCGTCCTGGTCAGGATGGGGACGGAGTCCTGGTCAGGATGGGGACGGCATGGTCAGGATGGGGACGGAGTCCTGGTCAGGATGGGGACGGCGTCCTGGTCAGGATGGGGACGGAGTCCTGGTCAGGATGGGGACGGCGTCCTGGTCAGGATGGGGACGGCATGGTCAGGATGGGGACGGCGTCCTGGTCAGGATGGGGACGGAGTCCTGGTCAGGATGGGGACGGCGTCCTGGTCAGGATGGGGACGGCGTCCTGGTCAGGATGGGGACGGCGTCCTGGTCAGGATGGGGACGGAGTCCTGGTCAGGATGGGGACTGAGTCCTGGTCAGGATGGGGACGGAGTCCTGGTCAGGATGGGGACGGCATGGTCAGGATGGGGACGGAGTCCTGGTCAGGATGGGGACGGCGTCCTGGTCAGGATGGGACGGTGTCCTGGTCAGAATGGGGACGGCGTCCTGGTCAGGATGGGGACGGCATGGTCAGGATGGGGACGGTGTCCTGGTCAGGATGGGGACGGCGTCCTGGTCAGGATGGGGACGGCGTCCTGGTCAGGATGGGGACGGTGTCCTGGTCAGGATGGGGACGGAGTCCTGGTCAGGATGGGGACGGCGTCCTGGTCAGGATGGGGATGGAGTCCTGGTCAGGATGGGGACGGCATGGTCAGGATGGGGACGGAGTCCTGGTCAGGATGGGGACGGCGTCCTGGTCAGGATGGGGACGGAGTCCTGGTCAGGATGGGGACGGCATGGTCAGGATGGGGACGGAGTCCTGGTCAGGATGGGGACGGCATGGTCAGGATGGGGACGGAGTCCTGGTCAGGATGGGGACGGCGTCCTGGTCAGGATGGGGACGGCATGGTCAGGATGGGGACAGCGTCCTGGTCAGGATGGTGACGGAGTCCTGGTCAGGATGGGGACGGCGTCCTGGTCAGGATGGGGACGGAGTCCTGGTCAGGATGGGGACGGCGTCCTGGTCAGGATGGGGACGGCGTCCTGGTCAGGATGGTGACGGAGTCCTGGTCAGGATGGGGACGGCGTCCTGGTCAGGATGGGGACGGCATGGTCAGGATGGTGACGGAGTCCTGGTCAGGATGGTGACGGAGTCCTGGTCAGGATGGGGACGGCATGGTCAGGATGGGGACGGAGTCCTGGTCAGGATGGGGACGGCGTCCTGGTCAGGATGGGGACGGCATGGTCAGGATGGGGACGGAGTCCTGGTCAGGATGGGGACGGCGTCCTTGTCAGGATGGGGACGGAGTCCTGGTCAGGATGGGGACGGCATGGTCAGGATGGGGACGGCGTCCTGGTCAGGATGGGGACGGCGTCCTGGTCAGGATGGGGACGGCATGGTCAGGATGGGGACGGCGTCCTGGTCAGGATGGGGACGGCATGGTCAGGATGGGGACGGCGTCCTGGTCAGGATGGGGACGGCGTCCTGGTCAGGATGGGGACGGCATGGTCAGGATGGGGACGGCGTCCTGGTCAGGATGGGGATGGCGTCCTGGTCAGGATGGGGACGGCATGGTCAGGATGGGGACGGCATGGTCAGGATGGGGACCGGGTCCTGGTCAGGATGGGGACGGAGTCCTGGTCAGGATGGGGACGGAGTCCTGGTCAGGATGGGGACGGCGTCCTGGTCAGGATGGGGACCGGGTCCTGGTCAGGATGGGGATGGAGTCCTGGTCAGGATGGGGACGGCGTCCTGGTCAGGATGGGGACGGCATGGTCAGGATTGGGACGGTGTCCTGGTCAGGATGGGGACGGCGTCCTGGTCAGGATGGGGACGGAGTCCTGGTCAGGATGGGGACGGCATGGTCAGGATGGGGACGGAGTCCTGGTCAGGATGGGGACGGAGTCCTGGTCAGGATGGGGACGGCATGGTCAGGATGGGGACGGAGTCCTGGTCAGGATGGGGACGGAGTCCTGGTCAGGATGGGGACGGCGTCCTGGTCAGGATGGGGACGGCGTCCTGGTCAGGATGGTGACGGCGTCCTGGTCAGGATGGGGACGGAGTCCTGGTCAGGATGGGGACGGCATGGTCAGGATGGGGACGGCGTCCTGGTCAGGATGGGGACGGCATGGTCAGGATGGGGACGGAGTCCTGGTCAGGGTGGTGACGGCGTCCTGGTCAGGATGGGGACGGAGTCCTGGTCAGGATGGGGACGGCGTCCTGGTCAGGATGGTGACGGCGTCCTGGTCAGGATGGTGACGGCGTCCTGGTCAGGATGGGGACGGAGTCCTGGTCAGGATGGGGACGGCGTCCTGGTCAGGATGGGGACGGCGTCCTGGTCAGGATGGGGACGGCATGGTCAGGATGGGGACGGAGTCCTGGTCAGGATGGGGACGGCATGGTCAGGATGGGGACGGAGTCCTGGTCAGGATGGGGACGGAGTCCTGGTCAGGATGGGGACGGCGTCCTGGTCAGGATGGTGACGGCGTCCTGGTCAGGATGGTGACGGAGTCCTGGTCAGGATGGGGACGGAGTCCTGGTCAGGATGGGGACGGAGTCCTGGTCAGGATGGGGACGGAGTCCTGGTCAGGATGGGGACGGAGTCCTGGTCAGGATGGGGACGGAGTCCTGGTCAGGATGGTGACGGCGTCCTGGTCAGGATGGTGACGGAGTCCTGGTCAGGATGGGGACGGAGTCCTGGTCAGGATGGGGACGGCGTCCTGGTCAGGATGGGGACGGCGTCCTGGTCAGGATGGGGACGGCATGGTCAGGATGGGGACGGAGTCCTGGTCAGGATGGGGACGGAGTCCTGGTCAGGATGGGGACGGAGTCCTGGTCTGGTCCAAAGATCCTCTGCGCTGTTGGGAACGGGGTCTTTGTGGATTGGCTTTATGTTGTGCAGATGCCATCAGACTGGTCCCTTGACAGTTTTTCTTTGAGTGCTTCTTGAGCAGACTTTACTGAGCTCACTGCCGTTTTACTTCAGGCGGCTGTAACGTGTGGTTGTCGGGGGGGACGGGGGGGACGGGGGTGTCTGCAGAAATGGTGTCGTCTGTAAACATGACGACACATTCCAGGCTGGTGATGCATTGGAAACCATGTAGGAAAGAGGAAGGAGGTGTTTGGACACCAACTCGCTTGCAACAGACCACCTAGCTGAGACTCATTCTTTCTGGGGATGACTGGATGGATGCTGGAACAGCGTGTGTTCAGGCAGAGGCTTCTTCAACAGAAAAATACAAGTCAATCCTGCCTCCAGCTGGACTGCCTGACTGGACATCAATTATTTCAAAACATACATAATTTCATCTCAGGGGGTTAATTAAATATCTTTATTTAGTTAGTTCGCTACTTTGACCTGCCTCTCGCCCAGTGGTTTGCTGGGATAGGCTCCAGATTCCCACCACCCTGACCTGGATGAAGTGGAAAAAGAACGGATGGTTTCGATACTTCTCCTGGATTTTATTTGTGTTCATGTTAAACATAAAACATGTTCGATAACCTACCTGTGTTTCCTGTCACCTCATTTTATCATTAGTTGTCACGAGGATACATAAAACTGCAAGGAAGACGAAGATTTAATAAATTCTGATCATAATCTAAGCAGAAAACATCCAACACAGCATGACTGCTATGAAGTATTTTCTTTTAGCTCCAATTTCTCTAAACTTCATCTGAACATTTATGTTTTTTTTCGCTTCACAAAACACATTTCTATCTTTAAAGAAATGTGATTTCTTGCCTCTGGTTTAGATCATTTCTTTTCTTGGAGAAAGAATGCATGAGGGGAAACGGAATAAGGTGAAAGCCGGAGATGAAATGAAGATCAAGGCAGCTTTTGAGGAAAACACACCCACACACACTCTCATCCCCTCACTTCCATCTCTTCTGAATATTTCATGATATATTGATCATCTTTCTGTATTGTCGGTAATGTCTACGTTCTGAAAAGATTCATTTAAAGAATTAAAGTGGCGTGGAGCGCCAGTAAGTGCAGGAACTCTTGTAAATTCACAGCAGTTTGAACTTATCTGACACAGAAAATGCTGTTAAATGAAGCGATCTGCTTTGAAGGCTTTAGGAATAAGTTCTGAATCCTGGACTCACGCTGCGCCACATTCTTTGCATTTGATAGAAGTTAAATGTAATGTATTCATTTAGCTTTTCTATCCAGAGGCAATGAAGCTCTCACCAGCAGGCAGAAGGTCTCATTCTTATCCGTTCATGTTTGAGTTGCTCCAACGTTCAGTCATCAGACGCTGGAAGGGATTCCAGCCCAGACAGGCTGCTCTGTATGCAGGCAGGTTATCCGGTACCTCCACGTACATTCAGAAGTGTTTCATGGTTGTGCTCTCGTCTCGTCTGTGGATAGATCTCAGACGCTCTGATCAAACGAGTGACGTCGTCTCAGGATCGATGGGTGAAAGGAGCCCTGGAGCCGAAGGTCCGCCCGGACTTTGACCTCACCCTCAACACCGACTCGCTTCTCCAGACCATCCTGCAGCTGGATTTCAGCCAGGGCAAAGGTGAGCATGCTCTCACATCTTTTTTTTAATTTTTGTGTTTGAAATGTTCTTTTTCTGCAGTTTAAGACGGAGGTGTGCAGCTGGGATGATGGACATTTAGGATACAAACACTGCAGTCATGCAGACAAGAAAAACTAAATCAAAATGCAGAAACAGACGCTGCGTTTCCATCACACCTAGAATAACGCAAAACCTAAATATTGTAAGAAAAAAACACCAAAGGAAACACCTGTATTTTGAAAAAAACTCAAAAATTGCTAAGATGTATTTATGCTGTTTTTCAGATGTTTAGTTGTAGAAGTATTTCGCAGAAAGGAAGTCCTTTTTTCATGATGTGACCAGTTTATTTCCAGTAAAGATTGGGCGGATTTGGAACAAACAACAGCAAAATGCAGAGTTTACATTGAATTCAAAAGACAAATGATGGATAAGGGTTTTGAAAAGCCGTGGCAAATCCTCCGCAGCAAGTAGAAAACCCCGACGTTACGTGGCTACCTCACATAAACCACAGTTTTGTAAAATTTGATCATCCAGACGAAATTTGACGAAACTGCGGCTTCTGCACTAAACACTAAAACACCTGAAAATGTCGAAATTTTACTAATATTGCTTTTATTTTGAAAAAAACCATAATGGAAACACAGCTAGAGTTTTGTGGCACTAAACAGGAATCAAATGAGCCGATCATCATCAGTGGGAGATCGTCCATCAAACAGATTTATCCTGCAGTTTCCTGCTTCGCATCATTCAGGTGTGTGTTAACACAACGCCAAGGAGGAAAGACACCAGCAACTGTTGCTGCTCATTAACCGAGGAAGCCTGTTTCCAAACTGAGGGTCCATCCGTCACAGCTGCTGATCAGTTACCAGTCCTCCCAGCAGTCAAGGTCCCAGCAAGTTCAGGGCTCAGAGAAGCTGTAGAAAAACCAGGATCTCCATCTCAGAGGATCCAGTTCATGACAGTCCAATCAGAGAAAGGCTGAACAATACAGACTGTTCGAAGGGACGGCAGGAAAAACGCTTTTCTCTAAAAAAAGAAAACATGATGCTTCCTCTGAATAAAACCACAAGACTTCTGCTTCAGGGTCTTTTTGGACAGACCGGAACAAAGCGGAGATGTTTGCCCAGCAGCATACCAGAAAAACACCTCCCACCAACTGTCAGGCACGGTGGTGGAAGGATGGTGATGTGGGCTTGTTCTGCAGCTACAGGACCTGGATGCGTTGCCGCCACGGCGTGGAGCGTGAACTCATCCGGGTGAAAACGTGTTCTGACTGGAACCAAGCAGAGCAGCCGGTCTGCAACACAAAGTCCAGACTGGCTGAAAACCTGAATGAACTGAAGCAACTTTATAAGACCAGTGAACCAAAATGACTCACAACATGTGTGAAAAATGGAAAATATTTCTTTATTTTAATGGTTTCACCAACTGTTTCTGCATTTTGTCCATTTTTCTTTTCATAACGATCTCCCTGAGGTTGTATTTACCTCATTCTAACATCTGCTTACAGAGCTTCATCAGTGCACAACATGACTGATCCGAAGCAGCAGCAACTCTTTGGTGCGTCATTTAGCTGATCTAATTCAGTCCCTTTCGAGCTTTCTTTGCAGCCTGCACTTCCAGTTTGCTGTTTATTGGCTGTTGCTACCCAACAACACGCCGCTGTGCATCAGTAAACACTATAAATTCACGCTGCTGCACTCCCAGAATTACTCAGATGCATCAGTGTGTGTTAAACATGAAACCAACAGTACGCATATTTTATTTCTAAGCTGCTCCATTGAGGCAGCAAATATGTTGTTTGTTTTTATGAGGCTGTGATGCCAACATGGCTCCATGTTGCTTTGGTTTGTCCTCAGTAACCTTTGTTTATATAAGGGAACCATTTGTGTAAATACATTAAAAAAAAATCAGCAAAATCCTGTTATTTTCCATGCGGTGAAGTTGACTTCCTCATCGCTGAGGACGCCAAACGTGCAGCACCTGAAGGTCACGGCTCAGGTTGAGTCTCAGTTGAAGGAGACGGCCTCTAATTTGAGCTCTAGTCGGGCTTGTTAGGAAGCAGAGAGGCTTTGATCAGGCTGCCTATGTTCTTTCCCATCGGTACGCCTCCCTGCCCTCACATCCCACTGATCATCCAGAACAAAGCAACACAGTTTAAAGATTGACAATCAGATTTCCACGTTTGAGTCGTAGTCGCCGACATTCACAGCAACACGGTGCAGGAGCAGCTTTTACTGACAAGTTCAAGTTCAAGTTAATTTTCCACCAACTTGTGTTTTCTTTGCTTCCCGAACTGGAAAAGTTGCTTTCAGTCTCATCTGCTGTATTTAAAGGTAGAGTATGTAAGATTTTCATGATCTTCAAAATAAATTTAATAAAAAAAAAATAACTGCAATCATAATTAGATAGTTTTTAAACATGTAGGTTCCAGTCTGTCCATATTTGATGTGTTATTAAATTACAAGTTTAATTAATGACAAAGACCCTTCTTGAATGTTTTCTGACCAGTAAAAAAAAAAGTACTTGTTTTCCACCAGTAGGGGGAGTATAAGCCCATTTATTCCAGAGCGGCTCTGAGCTACAGCTCACAATTGGAGCTGGCAAGGAGGAGGGGTGAGGGGTGAGTTTTGCTCATTACTGCCAACCTGTGGTCGTTTGTGGAGGTAGCAGTTTTGTGGTTTTGCTCACGACCTGGTGTTTGCCACCTGGTGGTGGAAAGAATCGCCTTGAAATCTTACATACTCTGCCTTTAAGTCGTGATTAAAGTTCAGTTATGCTGACGTAAACCTTCATGTGAGTTGGCATGTACATGTAATTTGCACGTGAGGGACCACACTGCTTTCCTCACCATGTTAGTCTGACTTTCTGGTAACTATGGTAACAGATTAATGACCTCTTCTTTTAATTTTAGCCTCTGAATTCAAACCTCCCAACTGCTTTCACAGTTTGCTGCCAATTTTGACCTTTTTTAAAAATGTGTTTTTGTATTAAAACATCCAAACAACGTCATATTTCCAGATGTGCAGGAGAAACCGTTATTGAAACAAATGCAGGCAGCAGACAGTGGTGAGGCTGAGATGGAGGCAGAGAGCCCTGGAGGTATTTCAGAGACTCTACTTCTCACAATAAACCTCTGTTACCCTTCCTTATATGTATTTTGTCCCTCCTCTTCATCCCTCAGCCCCTGATCGCCATCACGGTCATTCTGATTGGAAACTCACTGAGTTTATTGTTCCACAGCGTCTCTGTGGTCGTTTCCCTTTGCATGGTTATTGTTTTCCAGCTCCTCCCCGATGAATGTGCCTCTGCAGAACAATCCTGCACACTGACGACTGCTTTCTGCAGCACTTTTAGTTTGATTTCCAAAGTTCCACTACTGGATGCTTAATTTTACGTGCATTGTTTATACCTGAGATGATCCCAAACAGAAGAGAAGACATCAGTTTGCCACCAGGAAAAGACAACTCCTGCTAATTGTGAAAGAGAGATAAGAAACTTGGGACATGATGCAGACACTCTTATCTAAAGCAGTTTACACATGCAGGCTTCGGTGCAGTAAAACACTCTGGTCGATACATTAAGTGCTAAATCAATTGTAATCTATTTAAATGATAGAGTTTGAACACGCAGGTGCAATTTGGAGCATCTGTAAAGGTTTCATGCTGGAAACCTGCTAGAGGAGCTTTCTAAAGGTTAGCTGAGAGATAATCATGGCGTTTACGAACAGCTGTGAACAGCGTGACCGTAAGACAGAGGAAATATGTACAAACCAGCAATGAAACCATGGTTACGAAGCCGTTATTCTGATGAATACTGTTTCCTGTCGCTGCAAAACCCGACAGATCAGTGCAATGAAACAGGTTCATCAGCTCGATAATTACTTAATAATTCAATTAGAAAAAACAATAGAAAGTTATGTCATTAAAATAAAAACAGTAGTCAAAATACAGATAGAACATGATGTCTTATGAGCGATAAAAAGGGTAAAAAGTGAATAAATAAAGTTATTATAGTGAAATGTTGAGCAGGTCAGTGAGATAGCAGCACAATACTCTGTAAATAATTTAAAATATCATAAATAAAACATATTTTTACTTTATTCTAGTTCAAATAAAAAAATAAATAAACATGTTTGCAGTCAATGAACTATCCTTTTAAAAACATTATAAGTTTCAGAGATATTTTGCTTCAGTTACACATTTCATTTTCTTTTATTTATTTACATATTTTTTTATTTTTTTATTTGATATTTTAGTTTAGATCTATATTTATATTTCTGTGAAAATATCAAAATTAAATATATGACAAATTCTTTTCTTTAAAATATTTTTTTTTAAAAATACTTTTTTTCATTTATTTTATTTGTATAAAACATTTTATATAAATCATATATCATATAATGAAATTGGTAAAATTACATTTTTAATTTTAGCCACATATGCTTTTTCCTATTATTATTATTATTATTATTATTATTATTATTATCATTATTTAACATTTTTATGTGTATTATACTGTACAGGTCACAGTGCATTTACAAAACCATAAAACATTTAATTCCAGGTATCTGTAGCTGAAAATCCAGTATTTCACATTACAGTTTCAAGATCTGGAAGGCATTTTAAATGTTCATACAAGCATAATTCCACATGTATGTAATAATCCATGTGACCTGTCTCACCTCATGATGAAAACTGAAATCATGTCAAATTATCCAGTTTTTTTTTTATTTTCCAGTGAAGAGTAGTTGTAGTGAAGAGGAGCTTATTGTGAAGCAACAGGACTGTATTTCAGATTTTCCTGAGTTGGGTCATTTTTGGCTGATTCAGAGCAGCTGCAGCTTGGGGGGGTTGGGGTGGGGAGCTGTTTTAAGTCTGTGTGGCTGGGAAGGGCTTTGAAAGGTTTGCCTGATGGCACGAGTTCAAAGAGATGGTGGCATGAGTGTGTACGGTCCTCACAGATGCTGGTTGCTCGCTTTCTTGCTCTGTGGTGTAGATTTATTCCAGCGCTGGGCGTTGAACCCTAATGAGTCAGTGTGACCTGCAGTGAAGGTGATGAGGCCACATTTGTTAGTGAGATAATATATTACTTCTATCTGTCAGGCATAGAGGACAAACAACTGTAAAGCAGTGAAAGGGAAGCTGCTGACTGGGTCTGTAGAGGATCATATTGTAAAGTGAAATGGTCCCATGACAGAGCCTTGGGGTACACCATAGAAAGGTGATGGGATATGGACATTCTGCTTTATGAAGAAGAAGTTAGTGGGATTTGACCATAGACTGTATATAGAAAGATGGACGTAGCATCCGTGACGTCACCCGTAGGTTTCTGAAGAGCTGGATTGAAGCTCGGTGGGCGGTTCCTACCATCGCCATCTTGGCAGGGTCATGCGTGTCGTCTCGCCCACAAAATGCAAATATGGGCAAACAGGTGGAGCTGAGAGGGGGGCTGTGAGCGTCATGGTGGATGATTGACATCGTGCGAACTCCGACCTTTCTGTAGCTAAGAGCTGACCGAGCTAACGGAGGTAAGTGGGCTAAAGCTAAGTCACGTTGTTAACCGGCTAAAAACCGCGGTTGTTCTACGTTCTTCTGACTTGAAGCGGGAGATGGGGTACCTGTCAATCAAAAGGGCACACCCCTAAATATGCTGAACTTTGAGATTAAATTACTTTTAAATGGGCGAGTTAGAAAAAAATTCACTCCCCCCACAGTTGTCATGAAGGTAAACCTGACCTATTAAACATAAAATGGATTTTTTAACCAGGCTGTAAACATGTTTATTCCTGCTGTAAACATGTTTATTTCTGCTGTGAAGTTGGTCTTTTTAACATGGGAGTCTATGGAGATTTGCTCTGTTTTGCAGCCCCTAGTGGATGATGGGAGAACTGCAGTTTTATGCACTTCCGCATAGGCTTCACTTTTAACCGCCAGAGGCTCTGTCCATCTTTCATATACGATCTATGGGTTTGATTCAAGGCAAGGCTGGGCCACATCTGAGATTCCTGTTTCAGAAAGCACAGAGTAGGAAGGTGGCATTCACTGTGTCAAAAACCACTCCTAATACCAGACTGATCCAGATCAAAGACGTTTTCTATCAACAGGAAGGGACTATTCCAGCTTGCATAAAAGGAATTAAACGCGCTTCTCACATATTACACGTTGTATTATTTATATTATGTAGGGATGTTTGGCTTTTTCTTACTGATATCTGTTTATTTCTGATACCCATATAAACCGATACTGATATTTAAGGAGCCGATTGTACCAAACAAATAAAATTATCTAGAAAAATAAACATTACATCTCCTATATTTTGTCATGTTGAGTTAGAGGAGACGTAGCTGAAGAATTTGATATATAATAAGTGCAAGCTGTGTAAATGTATGTCATGAAAAAGTAAAAACCGATAATAATTTCTGATATTTCATTTTAATGTTGATATCGGCATGCCCATAAAATTGGAAATTTCTAATATAATATATAATATTGATAAAAAAGTGTTCTGGTTTGGCTAAAAGCAGCCTGTGTTTAGTAGGAAACAGACTTAGCGATACGTGCAGATGACAATACTTATTGAACTTATAGTTTCATTGACAGAAAAGTTGGGACGTTTTCTGAACAAAAGCTTAAATCTTTCATTTATTTGTTTTTTTAATTGGACTTTTAATCAGTTGGAAAATGGAGATGGTTGCTGCAGTTTTTACTGATGGATCTGTGTCCATATTTGATGAAAACAAGATTTCAGCTGCTTGTCGGATTCTCCTCTTCATGAACGCACGCTCTTCATCCACTCCCATTCCTCTTGTTACAAGATGCCATCTTGATCTGCGTTTGGGTCAGTGCAGGTATTGTGATCTGTGGCGTGCGGAACCAGACATTGGTACGATCCCCCAGTAGAACTGCTGTCTTCCTGTCCATCTGAGTGGAGCTGGGGTCCAGATGAGTCTTGCAGAAGGCTGATATAAGATGCTGTCAGGTTCCTGTGTGGTGTAGCCTGAAAGGATGTTTTTTGGGTTTATATTGATCATGGAGGCCTGATGGATTCTCCTGTGGTGCTGTCTGAAGGGTCAGAGGTCATCTAACAAATTTCTGTTTTTTTTGCATGTTAGAAAATTTCCCAACTTTTCTGGCCACGAGGTCGGTAGATCCTCCCACAGCTGAAGCAGACTTCATAAGTCTGAGCAAGACGTGTGCTCTGTGATCCCTTTTACCCTGTTTTGTGGTTTGTATGTCTGTTTCACCTATTTTTAGAACAAACTGTTCTCCAAGCACATGGGTTAGACTGATATACTACTGAGTCTTTTGATCATATGCAGATTTGGGCCTTTTATCAAACAGCAAAGAAAACATATTTAAAATGCCATTTGCCTACAGAGGGAAGCTGATGTCTCATAACACTTTGCCACGTTGCTGCAAATGGTGTCGTTGGTTTAAATGAAGCAAGTCAGTCCTCAAAGCTCGTATCAGTCCAACCCAATGCACCTCATGCACTACCACCATATATGTCCTCACGTGGCCCAGTTTAAATCCCACTGATTCCCATCTGTTGGCCTCAAGATGAACCTGGAATTCCTTCACCCATAAAGCTTCTTAATCTCACCGTAGTTTCCTGTTAAAGCTGCTATGTTTTCCTCTTGCCTGTTTAAAGGCCCTAAGCTGGGATGACTCCCATGTTTGTCCCACTCCCCACCACCTCCTCCCTTTCTTACTATCCCAACGTCCATCCTCTTCCCTCATTCTACATTTCTTCTCTATGACCATCCTCCACCTCGGAGGTATAATGTTTCATCCATGTGCTTCTTCCCCCAGCGGAATCCGGACCCTCGGTGCCGGCAGCCCCCCTCCTGCAGCTGGAGAAGTGCTGCACCAGGAACAACAGCGTCACTCTGGCCTGGAGGGTAACTGCGCCCCAAGGCAGCCCCATCGAGGGCTACGTCCTGGAGCTGGATGACGGCAACGGAGGACAGTACAGGGTGGGAACATAGTACTCAGATAACTCTAATTATGACAGGAATAAGAATTAGGATTATTTTATTTAACTTTAACAACAAAGAATAACAGCAACACAAACATCCTCTAAAATAAACAGTAATGAAGGCTGTGAAGAAGTTTTATTCGAAATAAACTTCAAATATAAGAATAAACTGTAATAAAATGTATGAATTAGTTTTAAAAAATCGTAAGCTTTTCTATTCCTCAGTGTAATAAACAGAAAACAGCGAGTTGCATTTATATAAACGTCTACAGAAAATTGCATGGATCAGTTTGAGCAGAAACAAAAGGTCTGACCCTTTATGAGTCATTTTGGCCATTTGGATTAACCTTTTAAAACCCAAGGCCCTCCAGATGATGCCAAAATGCTCGTTTTAAAGGCTTCGACTTAACGGTCTCGACTAAAACCTCTGATTTTTCACCACTTCAGTTTATCAGAGCTGGACTTTGCAGAGATAATGTTAATGTTTGCACATTATATCATGGCCTGTAGGTTCAGATCTGCAGCTTCCAAAGTGAGATTCATGTTCATCCTGAAAGTAGGTTTTATAAGCCAAGCTTTTCTTTCATCTTCACTTCGTCCTTATCAGTAATACAAACAGATATTTACACATCTTAACAAATCTCACAAGTCTTCCCTTTATTATGACTCAAAAAAGTGTTCAGTTATACCGTGTGGTTTCAGATTTATAGTCTTTTCATTATGGGGATGTCATTCATGAACAGAAACCTGAAACATCGGCTCAAGACCGAAACTGTTCATTAAGTTTTGTTCATGGGACTGAAATGCATGAAAGACTTTGGACTTAGATAATATTCCCTCCTGCATGACTTTCATAACTATGCAACAGAAGTTTCTTTTGTTTCTTTGGTCATAATACGTCACCTCTACTTTATTGTTGTTTAACACAAAGAAATGACAAAACATTCGGGATTTTATGCCATTAAGGCAAAATGTGAGTGAAATGAAATAGACCTGATAGCATGGGCACACAGGTTATTATTAATAAATATAAAAAATCTGCATGAGATATACAAGTATTGTTTTAGTGACCTGACCAAGTGGCCAAGCAGTAACATTTATGGACAATAGCTGAGGGCCGACAACTGACCCCTGAGGAACACCGTCCAGGGCTGCGTCTGAATGTCCACACTAATCCCTACAAAGTGCTCTATATGGTGCTCACGCCATTTTCTAGGGGTGTCCAAACCTATAGCGAGATCAAACAAGCAGTGTACTCAAAATGACCCACAATGCATCTCGAAAAGTAGTAAGCATTGATGCTCACTAGACGGGTCAATATAGACCACAATGCATTGCAGACAGGAGCTCAAAGTGGCGTCAAAGCAGGTTTTTAAAAAAAACTATCAAACATTCATTTTATATCCTTATTTATTATTAAATATGCAACAAAAATGACTGAAATAAGGCCTGATTTGATCCTCGGCTGGGGCAAGGTTTGGTACGTGGTTTTCCTGTGTGGAGTTTGCATGTTCTCTACATGTATGCGTGGGTTCTCTCTGGGTTCTCCAGCTTCCTCCCACCGTCCAAAGACATGCATGTTAGGTTAATTGGTTACTCTGAATTGCCCATAGGAGTGAGCGTGAGTGGTTGTGTGTCTCTGTGTGGTCCTGCGATGGACTGGCGAGCTGTCCAGGGTGTACCCTGCCTTTCGCCTAAAGACTGCTGGGATAGGCTCCAGCTTCCCCGCGACCCGTCATTGGATTAAGAGGTTTGGATACTGAATGAATGAAAGACTAAAATACAACATGAGAAAATACTTTTTCTTTTTTCACACGACTTTGGATTGGATTTGGAACAATGTGTGGTGGTTGCCGTGGTGACAGCCAGACGTCACCTCATCTTCAACAAGGAGTAAATAGCCAGCTTCATGTCTGAATTGCCTGCAGAATGAGTTCACAATACAGTGTAGCCCTTTGTAGTAAATGAGGGGTAAGTTACTTTAGTTAGGGACTGGTGCGGATGTTCAGACACACAGCATTTTTGGCTAAAACTGAGACAGAAACTAAAAAAAGATCTGGTGCTCAAGTAAGACCAGTTAATTGTCCCCAGTTTTATGAAAAGCTGCAGAGAGAACCAGCAGAACGAGGCTCAAACCGCCTCATGGTGACACTAACATGCACCATAAATCAGGGGTTTAATGGGAAAGATGCAAAACCTACGAACTCACGCAGAGTCTTGAATACAATCTACGATGTCGGACAAGCTCATCTACCTCTTATTATTAATAATTCACAGACCTTTCCACTCTCAATTAAAGGCGCTAGCTCTTTCTGTGTAATTAATCATGTTGTGAGTAAACATGCATGAAAAATTCTCGAGTCCTTGACCTCTTGGCTAATGTTGCAGTCCGTCTTATGCATTATGCAGAGGACATAAAATGCATGCACTTATGTTTAAATTGCATTTCTGATCATGCTTTAATGTGTTTCCCTCAGGAGGTGTATGTGGGGAAGGAGACGATGTGCACGGTGGATGGGCTGCATTTTAACAGCTCCTACAACGCCAGGGTGAAAGCATACAACGCTGTCGGTGTGGGACCCTACAGCAAGACAGTTGTACTGAAGACCTCCGACGGTGTGTGAGACCGAGACGCCGTCTGTGTGTCCTTATATAACTGTTTTTGTTTGTGACTTATGATGTCATTATATTTATGCTACGTAACACAGAAAGCCTCTTACAGGAGGAGATTTTTTAGGGAAAGGAACACAGAGGATGTGGAAGAGAGAGGAGGAGAATAAATAAGGGGGATGGGATTGGAAGGACGTAGAAGGGAAGAAAAAGAGAGGGAGAGAAGGGAGATGATGGCAAAGAAAGGGTGATGATTTATCCCTCCAGCTCGTTTTTATTTCATTATTTCCTCCTGTATCCTCTCTCCCTGTTTTCCTCAGCAGCTGAGCATGGAGGGTGATTACAGGATGTGTCTGTTGTTCATCAAGCTGCTAAACAAGCATTTCTTCTGACAAACAAGTCTTCGCTGTGTGTGCGTGTGTGTGTGTGTGTGTGTGTGTGTGTGTGTGTGTGTGTGTGTGTGTGTGTGTGTGTGTAAACGCTGTTCATGCCACATGTTCAGTGATGCAGCATGTGGTTGCGTCTGTCCCCAGGCTTAAATGTGGCTTTTCAACATGCAAGTGTGTGTGTGTGTGTGTGTGTGTGTGTTTTCCCCACATTGATGAAGTCATCAGTTATCTCCCATCACATGCAGCTTCTTATAAAACGGCCAAACCTGCAGAAATCTTTTCCGAAGCCTCCGGCCGTGAAGTTTCTGCTGCACGCTATGCAGATGATTCAATTCAGTTCAGCTTTATTTGTACAGCGCCGCTTCACGACAAAGTCATGTCAGGGAACTTTACGGACACATCAGTTCAAGCCAGAAACCAACAGATTGCATCAAACCTCGACTTGGATCCGATCCTCCATCCTGAGCTGCACGAAGCAACAGCAGAAAGGAAAACGTTTAAAGTTTAATGCTGGCATGAGCTCGTCATGCAATGAAAATTTCATGTTACTCTCAGTAATTGAGGGTCTGAATAGACTTTTATTGTTGTTGTCTTTGAGCAATTCACAGACTAGGAACTTGTTTGGGTGATAAGGTGCTGAATAATAAAAATAATAATAAAAACACTGAATAATAACATAAATATAGAAATACATCTATTTTACAACTATTTTACAAATAAGGTAAGAATATGCAGAGAAATTAACATATATTTATTTATTTATTTTTTAATATGTGCATGAGATCATTTTAGAGATTTGTACCCTGATGCAATAACTGGTTGGATAATCTGGTGTTTGTTGAAATCTGTCAAATAACTTTTCCCTGCAGGTAAATAACTGGCAGTCAAATCTGGGAAATAATACTTTTCTTGTTTATTTTTCACTCATTTGTATTAATTTAGTGACTAATTTATGAGTAAATTCATTGTAGTGTTGATATTGAGTTCAGTTTAGTTCAACCACATGTTGAACGGTGGAGTCTCATCCGTGTTTCTCACGTTGCTTCTCCATTTTGCTTTAGTTTTAATGAAATGAATGATGGCTGCATATCATATCATATCATATCATATCAAATCATATCAAATCAAATCATATCATATCATATCATATCATATCATATCATATCAAATCAAATCATATCATATCATATCATATCATATCAAATCATATATCATATCATATCATATCATATCATATCAAATCATATCAAATCAAATCAAATCAAACTTTATTTCTTGAGCACTTTTCATGCTACAGGCAACACAAAGTACTTTACAAGATAAAATAAAGTCATAAGGATTAAAACAAACAGTAGATAACATGATATTTAAAAATATCAAAAACACACTCTTTCCACACACACACACACACACACACACACACACAAGGACATAAAGCAAACACACCACCACCACCACCCCCACTTTACCCGAAATACATCATTCCCTGAATACTGTCTCTTTAATGAAACATTAATAAAGTGATAAAATTCTGATATTATATCAGGCAGTCTTCATCTGAGGCTGCATTTATCTCATTTTAAGACTTTATTAAAATTCTTTCATGTATATTGTATATTAAAGTATATTTTGTCTTTTCACATGAGCCTTTAAGGTCAGAAAGTGACTTTTTTATATGTGAGATTGACTGAAATCGATGCAGTCAGAGCGTTTTGAACCTTCTTCACAAGGATGACTCACCTGTGTCCATTTAACGTTGTCTGACAAGTGAACCAGCAGCGGATGTAACCGGCTACAGCAGATCTAACCCAAACATTCACAGTGAATCATCATCGGATGGAGAAAAGGAAGAAATATAGATCTCATGACCAGTTAGATACTGTGTGAGTACAGCGCACAGACTAAGACTGGCCAACTGTTTTTTTATCCTGCTTCCAGTGGCTTGGTTCACCTTTGACCCCTCCTCAGCCCACCGAGACATCGTTTTGTCCAATGAGAACCAGACGGTGAGCTGTAACAGCTACGACGACCGCGTGGTGCTGGGAACCGCTGCTTTCTCAAAGGTGAGGCGTTTTTCTGCTTCAGAGTCGCTTCCAGGTCGTTTTCAGAGTTTTATCTGGTGTCAGGTGAGTAGATGATGTTCTTTATCCGCTCTCGCTGTAGGGCATCCACTACTGGGAGGTCAGCATTGATCGCTATGACAACCACCCGGACCCTGCGTTTGGCATTGCGAGGATCAACACCATGAAGGACATGATGCTGGGGAAAGATGACAAAGCCTGGGCCATGTATGTGGACAACAACCGCTCCTGGTTCATGCACAACAACTCCCACACCAACAGGTAGAGTCGAGGAGAAGCTGCGAACGAAAACCATCCAAAAGTAAAATGCGCTTAAATCACTACATATTTATTTCCTTGCTTGTTGATTCTACGACCCATTTCTGAAACGGTTGTTGTCTGGTACAAGTTTGAGGTAAAATTTTCAATTCAATTCAACTTTATTTGTACAGCGCCACTTCACAACAATGTTGTCACAGGACCCGTTACATACACATCATTTTGAGCCAATTCATA
Organism: Telmatherina bonti; assembly: GCF_933228915.1. Lineage (NCBI taxonomy): Eukaryota > Metazoa > Chordata > Actinopteri > Atheriniformes > Telmatherinidae > Telmatherina > Telmatherina bonti. Next base: position 10,372,484 of record NC_136614.1, on the reverse strand, counting down.
CATATCCTATAATAGAAACCAACTGATTGCATCGAGTCATGACTTCCATCCAATCCTCCATCCTGAGCTGCATGCGGCGACAGTGGGAAGGAAAAAACTCCCCTTTAACAGGAAGAAAACCTCCAGCAGAACCCGGCTCAGGGAGGGCAGCCATCTGCCTCGACTGGTTGGGGTGGAGACGACAGGAAAGACAGATCAACATGTACAACTGCACTTATTCAGGAAGACCTGCGGAAAAAAGGAGAAATAAGTTACAGACGGCAATATTGGCATATATTTATACATTAATACATTTGAGAAATGGAGCGAGGTACTTCTCAGTGCATCAGGTAACATCCCCATTGCTACATAAGTAAAGATTGGCTAGACTACCCATAACTATAAGAGCAAAGAGCAGAACCTGGACAGTTGGGTCCCGTACATGCAGACTCCAACTCAGGAGATGCTCATATCCTAACTATAAGAATCATGGAAAAGGAAGGTTTTCAGCTCCATCTTAAAGGTGTGGAGGGAGTCTGCCTCCAGAACCCACGGTGGGAGCTGGTTCCATAAGAGAGGAGCCTGATAGCTAAAGGCTCTTCCTCCCATGGTACTCTTTGAGACTCTGGGAACCACCAGTAAACCTGCAGTCTGAGAGCCAAGTGCTCTATTTGGAATATATGGAACTATAAGAGCTTTTATGTACAATGGAGCTTGGTCATGGAGAGCTTTATATGTGAGGAGCAACATGCTGCCATCAAATCATGACTTTACCATCAGTGTGTCGTATCACTGTGAAGACGTCCAGACGTACGGCTGGACGGAGCTTTTGGAAAGAAATGTTGTCCCATATTTGCCTGATCCAGGATTCCAGCTGCCCAGGAGTCCAGATTGTTTGTTGTATTTATTTCTCATGTTATTGGTGAAGGTTCTGGACTGCAGGCCGGTCAGTCCTTCAACCAGACGATGAAGCAGCTGTCGAAGATGCAGTACGTGGTTGAGCATTGTCCTGCTGAAGTCTGAAAGCCACTCTGGAAGGAAACTGCGTTGGAAAAGGGAAACAATGAAAACCTGCAGGACATTGACCCTCGAGGACCGACTTTAGGCGCCCTGCTCTAAAACTTTCAGCACTGATGGTGGTTTTCCAGCAAGTTGTGTCACGATTGGTGTGGAGATGAGGACCCAAAAGCCGAAAAGACGCAACTTTAATCCATGAACAAAATGAGAGCAGAACTAACAAAATGAACCAGCAACTGACAACCCAAACCAAAGGGTAGAAACGAGACACAGTTGAAACAAATCAGAAAATCAAACCAGGTGAACTAATGAACAGGAACCTGGACATGACAGAACCAAACAAGGAAAACTACGAACCAAAGCAGGAAACCAGAACTAAGGAGAAACACTAAATAACACATCATGACAAGTTGCCAGTCCCAGAAGCGCTGATGTGTCTCCATACCATCAGACATACTGGCTTTCAAATTGTAAATCAGTGTTATCTCTGAACAAATGCTCTCTCTGCACTCTGGTGTTTGTGATATCCTCCAGCAGTGTAGGCGTGGACATCTTTATGGTAAAGACACCATCCTGTTTATGCATCCTTACAGGCCACAGCTACAACTCATCCACTTGATCATGCACAGGATCATTTACAGAAGATCATGAACCAACTCGCTGCTCGTTCACCTTTCCACCTAAATCACTGTGCCGTCCCGACACGCCAGAATAACGAGACACACATGTTAGATAAACAGAGAAAGTTGTTCATTTTATCATGAAAACTGTCTGTTTTGCCATCATTTGTCCTGAAAACACAACGAGTTGATTGACGACATCTTAAACTTAAATATTCATTAGCTTGTCTACCTGCAGATCTCTAACACATCCTCATGATTTGCTCAAATAATTACAAGAACTCTTTAACAAAAAGAAAACAGGGAGACAATGAGACAAGATGGAAGTGTTTAGGTATAATTTGCTTCATCTGGTGGAAATGAAGCCTTTTATGGTTTTTCCACTCAAGTGGAAATGAAGGATTTTACCTTCGAAATGGTTTTTCTGCCAACAAACCCAGAATTAGTCCATGTTAGGGTTTGACTCCTGCTCTGTAAAATCGGAACAAATCCAGTAGTAATGATGATAAATCAGTTCTGTGGAGCTGCGCTTATTACTGTCAACTCAAACGGCAGGAGACAAGGCACTCTGTAAGGTGTCAGTCTTCGCCCATTCATCATCGTGTCGAGTGAAGACAGACACACGGGACGGCAGCCGGACCCACAGGCTCGTACAATACCAGCTAACAAACCCACCAGGGAGCACTGGGAGATGGCTGCAGGCTGCAGGAGACATCAAATAGGTCTCCGCAGCAGAAAGGAGCCATCAAGCATCTCATTAAACATTCATTTACGGGAAAATGCTTGTTCTTTACGAGTAGTGTCGACTAACTGCATCAGCATGCAACACCGCTGATTTCATAACACTCCTCTTCGCACGCTTCATGTCCTTCATCAGTTTATGTCTGAACATGTACCGACTCCCTCATCCTCATCACGGCCCCAGGAGTCCAGCCCTGAGATGGTTGGTTTCATGTCCACATCTTTCACGAGCTTCTTAAGCCACTTTTCTTCAGCTGAATATTCATGTTTAACCATCAACTGAAGGTTTTGATATTTACAAACACGTTGTTGTAATGAGGTTGTTATTCTAATCACTAATTCTTAGTTTTCATACCAGAGAATTCCTCTTGTTTTAAGAGTATTTTTTACTTGTTTTGGGAAGTCTTGACAAACCAAATTTTCTTGTTCTGTTGGCAGAGAATTTATCTTATTTTAAGCAACATTTACCTAATTTTTGTATATTTTTTTCTTGTTTTTTAAGACTGAGTTTTTGCAGTGTGAACACTGCTGGTTTAGTTTTACAGCCACAGAAGCAAACGAGAGAAAACCACTGCTGACATCTAGTGGTAGAAGTGGAAATAGCATCGTTCTCAGACGCAGCACACGCTTTAAGTCTCGCTGATAAAATAACTGTTGTGTGTAGGTTTTAAATAAATCTTTTTAGTTTCAGGGAAATGTCAACACAACAGCACCAGGAAACTCCAGATCTGAGGCAGAAAACGAGTCTTCTGTATTTTCATCCGCAGCAGATCCAGAAATAGAAAACATAGATCAACGTGAAGTCATTTCTTTTGAAGTGTGGATGTGTGAAGAAGAAATGTGCTTCAAGGCAACATGAAGAAGTCTGAACTTCTCAGAAGAAGAAGATCAACGCTCAGCTTCTTTAACCCATTACGTCCTCCTGCGTCGCTGTTCATTATTATGGGATGTTTTATTTTACTGGTTTAAACGAAGGAACAAAACCAAACTCGTGATATTTAGGACCCTTAGTCTCCATGAAACTCCTCGGTGCTGGTTAAACTGGTATACAGTCTAGTTAACCCCTTGATGGCCATCGTCACAATGTTGCCAGATTTTGTATTTCTTTATTTAAATTAATAATTTATCCATAAATTACTTTTATTTCTGTTTTTTAAATTATCTTTTTTTTTTTTTTTTTTTTTTTAATTTATTTGTTTTTGTTTAAATGCAGTTTATTTTATTCCAGTCTTTTTACTTTACTCTTTTTTCTTTTTAATTAGTTTTTCTTCTGTATAAGAATAAATAAATTTAGGTGTTATGGGTTAAAAAATCTCAGGAAAGTTTCTTTCTCTTTGTGAGGGGGACATTGTTTCATTTGTTAAAGAGATAAAAGAAAATTCCTCTCACAGAGGAGCTGTAGGGAGTCTTGTGTGAGTCTTGAACACATTTAATTTTCATTTTTATTGTTTTACATCCTCTGCGTGATGCAAACCTCGTTGTTTTTATCTGGTTTTTTGTGCTACTCATGCATGAAAAGTGTTGTTAATAAAAAGTGATTGATTCCTGTTTAACAGTGTTTAATCCGGTTTACGCCGGTCTCATCTGCAGCTCTGTACATGTAAACGTGACCATGTCCCAACACTTCCAGCTCCTCTCTTCTGGTTTCCAGTCTGAAGGGATCTGAAGTCTTTATTCTTGGTTTTAGGTGTTTTATCTCTCAGACTTTTCAACCATTCCCGCTCCTTTCAGAGCTCTGACACCTGCTGTTCTCATGCTTCTGGTTGTCTTACGGTCCAGCTTAAAGCATGAGGGTGACGGAGGTTTTCCTCACCCAAACGGTGACTCTCCCTCCCCCTCCACATCAGGACTTCACCAGTGGACATTTATAAAACTCATTAAAACCCCATTTTTATTCCTGGACATTTAGTTCACATTTAGATGTTAAAATTGAGTTATTTCTTCTTTGTTTCTGGCATTTCGCCCGTCTGTTACGTATTTTATGATCGTTTTTAAGCACTTCGGTCAACATCTGATGTTGATGTTTGAAAAATAAATATGACTTTAACTTGACTGATATTTTGCTTTCAGCAGGTGTGTGTCTGCTAGGAAACACACTGTATGTGTGATAATCTGTCTTCTGCTTTCCTTTATTTCATGCTATGTGCATGTGTGTGTGTGTGTGTGCACGTGTGTGTGCATGTGTGTGCGTGCAGGGCGGAAGGCGGCATCACTAAAGGCTCGACTGTGGGCATCCTGCTGGACCTGACCAAACGCACACTGACGTTCTTCATCAACAAGGAGCAGCACGGACCTACAGCCTTTGAGAACCTGGACGGGGTCTTCGTACCTGCCGTTAGCCTCAACAGAAACGTGCAGGTAGTGTTAAAATGTGTTTTAAAGATGGAAGTAATGACATCCAACTGGGTGTAAAATGGACAGAAAAACCTACTTTATGATGTCCAAATGAAACCTTACTTTCAATCCAACAAGTAACTCAGGAATCTGAATAACAACATAAACAGAGAAACTAAAAGGTTCTCCAAACACGGATGCATTCTTTGTACGGTTTTATGTCCCCTAGTGTCCGAACTCTGCCTTTAAGCTGGCAGTCTGTTGGGGGTCTGCAGCTCGCCTGCTCGATGCTGGGATAGTTTCAAGCTTCAGAATAAACTTGAAATGGAATAAACAGTGTAGAAAACTTGTGAAATAATCAAAATGGCAAGTTTTGCATTTGTTTGAAGCATTATTTGTACAAATCCTCAGAAATGAACAGTCCATGTTAACACGCTACAACATGCTAGCAGGGGAAGCATAGGAACCAGTTTGATGAGAGGTCTCAGGCAGTGGTGTAGGGATCCCCAACCCTGGTCCTGCAGGTTTTCCAAGTGTTCCTGCTGGAGCACACCTGACTCAGACTCTACTGCTACATACAGACATGTGCAGGACACCACGGATCACCAGGATTGGTGATCCCTCGTGTATACGGAGTATACCCACATAAAACCTGGACTACACCCCTGGGCTCAGCTCGAAAGGGTTACATGGGCCCCACCTCCCGTGGGCTCACCATCTGCGGGAGGAGCCGTAGGGGTCGGGTGCAATGTGAGCTGGGCAGCAGCAAGAGGCGGGGACCCTGGTGGTCCGATCCCCGGCTGCAGAAGCTGGCTCTAGGGACGTGGAACGTCACCTCTCTGGTGGGGAAGGAGCCTGAGCTTGTGCGCGAGGTTGAGCGGTTCCGCTAGATATAGTTGGACTCACCTCGACGCATGGCTTGGGCTCTGGAACCAGTACCCTCGAGAGGGGCTGGACCTTCTTCCACTCTGGAGTTGCTCATGGTGGGAGGCGCCGAGCAGGTGTGGGCATTCTCATCAGCCCCCAGCTTGGTGCCTGCACGTTGGGGTTTACCCCGGTGGATGAAAGGGTAGTTTCCCTCCGCCTCCGGGTGGGGGGACGGGTCCTGACTGTTGTCTGTGCTTATGCACCGAACAGCAGTTCAGAGTACCCACCCTTTCTGGAGTCCTTGCAGGGATTGCTGGAGGGTGCTCCTTCTGGGGACTCCATTGTTCTGCTGGGGGACTTCAATGCTCACGTGGGCAACGACAGTGAGACCTGGAGGGGAGTGATTGGGAGGCATGGTCCCCCCCCTCTGAACCCAAATGGTGTTTTGTTATTGGACTTCTGTGCTCGTCATGGATTGTCCATAACGAACACCATGTTCCAGCATAAGAGTGTCCATATGTACACCTGGCATCAGGATTCCCTGGGCCGCAGTTCGATGATCGATTTTGTAGTCGTATTGTCGGACCTGCGGCCACATGCCTTGGACACTCGGGTGAAGAGGGGGGCGGAGCTGTCAACTGATCACCACCTGGTGGTGAGTTGGCTCAGATGGTGGGGGAGGAAGCCGGTCAGAGCTGGCAGGCCCAAACGTGTTGTGAGGGTCTACTGGGAACGTCTGGCTGAGTCCCCTGTCAGAGTGAGCTTCAACTCCCACCTTCAGCAGAGCTTCGAACATGTCCCAAGTGAGGCGGGGGACATTGAGTCCTTTTTGGGGTCCTGGAGGGGGCACGGGAGTTTGCCCTACCAGTCTACATGTGGACCTGGAGAAGGCGTTCGACCATGTACCCCGGGGGCTCCTGTGGGCGGTAAGCCAGGAGTATCCAGACCCCCTTATACGAGCTGTCCGGTCCCTGTACGACAGGTGTCAGAGCTTGGTCCGCATTGCCGGTAGTAAGTCGGAGGGTTGTGAGGGTTGGACTCCGCCAAGGCTGCCCTTTATCACCGATTCTGTTCATAACTTATATGGACAGAATTTCTAGGCGCAGCCGAGGTGTTGAGGGCATCCGACTTGGTGGCCTCAGGATTGGGTCTCTGCTTTTTGCAGATGACGTGGTCCTGTTGGCTCTCATGTCCATGCTCGCTTGAGCGATTTGCAGCTGAGTGTGATCAACATGCATCGCAGCTTTTTTTCAGGAAGATCTTCAGAAAAAGTAGAAATATTTTAATGATGTCAATACTGTCATTTTTCTGCATGGTAAAATAAAGCCCCCTCCCTCTACACACACACACACACACACTTTCCTCTCCTGTTCTACACAAACGTATGTTCCCATCCTCAGTTTCTCTATTAACTAAATGTAGATATAAGTTATTAATGAAAACAAAAATCTGGCTTGCAGCTGCACATGTTGATGATGGAGCAACGTTGCATTAACCTGAACTTTACGAAACTGAACGTGTGCTTCAGACAAACCCAGAAGATGTGAGTCAGCCATGATAAACCTTTAAATAAAAACAAATGCAGTCAAACTTCTGAGACTCCTGCATGAAAACACCTCCGTATAAATAAAAAAGGTAAATAAATTCCAACGTATTTCTACTGATATGGACTTCTCTGGAGGCTCGTTTGACTTGTTAAATGCTCAGATTTCAGCAACAGTTCATACAGACTGTAAGTATCGTTATTACTAAACAATAAAACCTTCTATATATTTTACTGTTTTTTCATGTGAATGTTTGCAGTCGGTAAAACACATCCAGGGAAAATGTGCAGTTTATTGCAATATAGACTACATCCAGCTGAAGTTGGGTTAAATCTTCTTCTCACAAATCGGTCGAGTGTTTCCTGAAGCATAAAGAATGTCTCCCAATCTCACCGAGTGTTTGCTCTGTCTGTCCACTTCAGGTGACCTTACTGACCGGCCTGGAGGTGCCAAAGACTATCAAACAGTAGGAGCTTCTTCCTTGCTTCGCCTCCGAGCGCGTCCTGGATACAAACCCACGATGTCATGCTCTTTGCTCCTACATGGAGCTTTTCCAGACACGTCAGACGGGATTTATCCTTGTCCCGTTCTTCTCAAGGTGCCCTTTGTATCGGATACTCCGTAACGTTTCAGATGGAGGAATAAATCTGTTTTATTGGCTGCAGACGTCCGCGGATGTCGCTGCGGAGATGGCGGGAGGCCCTGTAGATAGCCATATCTCTTTCAGTTCTGTCTCTAAGATTATGTCCGTTGTCGTCGTTTTTGGACCTTGTATCATTGCAATTATTTAAAAAAGGAAAAAGTCTGACTGACAGAAGACTTTCTCACTGTGCAGAGAAATAGTCCGCTTTGTTTTTCCAACTATCCTGCAACACGGTGCATTCAGGAGGCGCGAGAGTCGGAGGAGAAGGATCCAGGAGGTGCTTCTCTCTCAGCCTGCGAGCTGAAACTAAAAGAAGATTCTCATTTCTACGAGTTTTTAGGTTCTTGTGACACCACAGGTTGTTTCTCTCATGAAACATTGAACAGCCAGGCTTTCTCTACAAGCTCTGCTGCGCCTCTTTTCCTTCTGGGTTCATTTAAGAGTTTATTTAATGCGGCTTTGAATCCGACGTCGATGAAGCCTCCGTCGTGATCAGCTCAATCCCCCGCAGAGTGGGACAAAGATCGTTTCTTTCTTTTGTCAGTAAATGTTTGATTAAATCTTCTGAGCCTGAGAGAACCTGCAGGATCCTGCAGGAGATGTTTTACTCCTCTGGAGAAGCGCCGCTCTGTTCAGAGCCCTGTTTCAGCTAAAACTCTTATGGGTAAAACTTTTTAAAAAAGATATTAATTTGGGGAAATTCTTGAAATTCTTTGCTACTGAAATAAAACTGAACAATTTCAGAAGAGAAAAGAAGCAAATTATCATGTTTAAACAATTGTTAAAAACAGTGACTGACAACCATCTCAGTCGGGAAAATCTGCATCAGTCATGGAGGTGTAAATCACCAGTTTGCTCATGAAATGATATCATATCAATTTAATGGAAAACTTTTCCATTTTTAACCGATTTCTCAAATTCAGTCACGATCCGATTTTAATTTCACTGATTTATACGAAACAATAACACATGTAATTAAACACAGCGGTTTCCATTCGTATCAAAATCACAAGAAACAACCAGAATATTGTTTAACGTTTTAATTCCTGATATTTAAATTAATACATTTATGTTGAAAAAATTGTTGTTAAAACAAAGACAGACTAGAAATAAATAGAAAACATGCTGAAAATACAGACATTTTCAAAATAAAAGTGGTTTAGATAAATGCTGCTGTGCCAGTTTTTGACCAGTGTTTGAACTTTGGATCAATGTCATTGGCTCATTGACCACATGATCGGTGCATCAGTGTAGATCCATGTATCGTTACACACCTGCTAAACAGTCATAAAGCAGGAAACACAATGGAAACATTTGGGCAGCTTGTATTTAAAGACGGATCTTCACATATACATGAATCTCTTGGCAAAATTGAGCTATTTTAACTATTTTTTAAGGATTTAATAACTTTTAACATATTTAATTGAAAATAAAAAGCAAGAATTTGGTGCAGAATTGAACATTTGTTGTCTTTGGTACTCTTCAGACATGGTATTGATAGATAAACAAGCTGGAGGAACTACTGGATATTTGACCATTTGTTGTGGCAGAAAGGATCCATGGAGTGGATTTTAGTGCAGTGTGTATATTGTGTGTATTGTTGGGGATTTGTGAGGCCAAATCTTTGTTTTCCATCGTTTCACATCCAGTTTCCATGTTTCATTAAAATCCTCACTCTGCTAAGAGTCCTGTGGACAAGATTCATGGTGATAAATGGAAGATTTCAGAGATACTGCCCCTAAAAGGTCCAGTTGCAGAAAAACAGCCACACATCACGACGCTACCACCGCCGTGCTTTACAGTCTGAAGAATTTTTAGGGTTGAATGCCTCACATTTACTCTTCTAAACCTCAGCGTCAGTCTTATCTGATGCCAAAACTCTGCCCTTTTCACTTTTTCATGGGGTTAGTAGCAAACTAATGGATTTCACAGCAACTTTTGTGATAAAAAGTTGCTTTTTGGAGTTTAAACTTTGTTCCTGCAGCTTCCAGGTCATGTCAAATGTCGCGTCAGCGGTTCCTGAACTGTTTCAGAGCCAATTTCCTTCCAGTTGGGTGTTAACAGTTTGGTTTTTCTCCACGTCAGACACGAGGAAACCCATTTATTTAAAAACACACACTTGTCTGAAATTCCTGCAAAACTTGTAAATCCGCACGTATCTCAGATCTGCACCAGACTGATGGGACATTTAGAAAGTCTGTTGGTGACATCAGTTTGGTTTTGCTGATAATATGAGTCCACAACCTTTTGTTCCACAACTTCCAACGTTTATGGAGGATTCAGATTTTCATTAAATCAATCTAAAGAGTTGAAATGAAACCCACATTAGATTCAAACAACTGCATCAAATTTTTGCATTTTTGTCTCATTATGTTGCACAATTATACGATAGTCATATCCAGAGTGTGTGAAACTTATGTTAGTTTTAAACATATTGCTGTAAAAGCTGCTGATCCTGCAGGAGTTGACCTTATTTCCCCCTCGTGTCGGTTTCTTTCAGTCTGATTTGGTTTCATAAAGCTTCATCTCAAGTCAAAGACTTGATGTTCTCAGAAAAAAGAACATTCATTGGTTTGTTTGCAATACGTCAAACTCAAACTTGACATGTTTGGCATTTAAAGATCAAAATATTGCTGCAGTGGTTTAATATATTTTACAGTGTTGTTGAATTAAAATAGAATAATTTGCACCTTGACTTGTTTGTAACAGATCTTCCTGCAGCTTCTCTCAGGCTCCACAGGCCGAAAGTGAGTTTTTATTTCAGACTAACTGCAACTATAACGCATCAAATTAGCTTAGCGAAGTGTGGGTGTCTCTATGATTTCATTCTGTGCTCGTCTCTCAGTCTCTCAGTACAGTCTGGTGCTTTTCTGCATCTCTAATGTGATCTTCAGAAGTAAAGAAGTCAAGCTACACCTGCTGCTACATTTCTCATCAGGGACTGGAGAGGACGGTAGCTTCAACCAGACCACTGTGACTTAAAAGGCCATAACACACACACAAAACACACAACGCCCATGTAGGCTTTATCCCTTCATGCATAAGAAAATGCAGGAGATGTTTGTTTCTAAAGTTGGGTTTTTAACACATCAGATTTTTTTCTATTTGCCACAGAGCACGAGTGTGACAGAGAAGTTATCAGACTGCCGTCCAGACTTGATTTATGTGTGAATGGAAATCCACAAACTGTAAATATAGAGATGTGATATTAGGCATGAAATAAGCATCATACATGTTTACAAACCATCTTCAGTGGTGCTGTAAATAGTGTACTGTTTTATTGTGTTTGCATTGACTGATGGGATTATAGCATTTAAGAAGTCTTTGCTGATGCATTCAGTGTTGACCAACTGGGTTTTCAGACCCTCAGAGACAGATTTTTTCAAGACTTTCACAAGATTGATATCCCCAAAATTAAAGTAATTTGATATCGGTGAGACTAATTTAAAATAATGGCAACTTTCTGACACATAAATAAACTTACATCTGTATTTTAAACCTTTTATTTAACAGAAACAGGTCAAAAGAAATTATTTCCAGACTCTTCACTGACAAAAATGTTGTGTTCACAAAATCTAGAAGAAAATCTAGGACTTATGAGGTCAAATCTCAGCTTTGTTTTCCTTCATTTTACATCCAGTTTCCATGTTTCATTGGACTCATTGTCCTGCTAACAGTCCTGCGGACAAGTTTTAAGAGGATAAATGGAAGATTTTAGAGATACTCCCCCTAAAAGGTTTTAATTTAGAAAAACAACCACACATCATGATGCTACCACCACCGTGCTTTACAGTTTGGACAATTTTTAAGGGATTGAATGCCTGATATTTGCTCTTCTAAACCTCAGTGTCAGTTTTATCTGATGATAAAACTCACTTTTTCTTTGGGTCAGTAGCAAAGTACTGGAGTTCACAGCAACTTTTATGATAAAAAGTTGCTTTTTGGAGTTTAAACTTTATTCCTGCAGATTCCAGTTAATGTCAAATGTAGCATTTGTGGTTCCTGAACCGTTTCAGACTGTCAGAGCCCATTTCTTACCAATTAGGAGGGGGGAAAAAAATGTATTTTATTTTTTGGCGCTAAAAAATGTTGGAATAGAAGCAAAGACAGAGAGAAACGCAAAGATTTTGTCATCAGCAGATTAAACAGGGACAGGTAAGGGTGTCAGGATAGGGTATAAAAGTGGCATCTGCCAAAGATTTCCTCTCTCCAAGCATGGATGGATTGTAATACACCACTATGTACCAAACTCAATCAGAGAATCATCACTAAGTTTTAAACAATATTTCTTCATTCAAGAATGGAGATAACTGGTCTTTCAGCATCACAGATTATTATCGGAAGAGTCGGGAATTTTGGAAACTCAGTGTCTGTGACATGGATGACTATATGTGAGAACGTATTGCTGGTTTGAGGTAGAAATTGTAGTAAAAATGGCATCTTTTCCCAGAAGGTTTGCAGTACTTCAGCAGGACGATAGCAGACTGTTGTCTTTAGTTTCTGACCTGTCCGCTGTCTAAATCTGAAGCATCATGAAGAGAAGAATCAAACAACCACAGACTGCTTAAACATTTAATTCAGCATGAAATGGACACAGATTTATTCCTAAAAACTCCAACAGTCGGTTTCCTCAGCTTTCAAACAATTAGAGAAATTATACGGGAGCTGATGGAGCACAACACGACTTTATCACAACCTTTTAAAATGTGTTTATTGTATCATAAATACAATTAAACTGTCAATGAAGACACTGTAAATAATTTCTTCAAAATGACGGCTGGTAATAAAACAAAGGTTCAAACTACAGATTTAAGTTTTGTTGCATTTTAGAAAACTTCCTTTTCCTGATAAAGTCTGAATGTTTCTCCTCGTCAGCTGAAGGGAAACATTCAGATCGTTTCTAGCGCCCCCACGTGGTGACATATTGTACTGCAGGTTTATCAATTCCCTCAGTAAATAAATCGAGATGAAAGCCAATAAAAATGGATTAAAATTTAGATTGAAATGATGTGTATATAATCTACATGCAACCTTTTCCCCTGGTCGATGAACATCTGTCCTGTTTGATGTGAACAAAAAAACTGATCATTTCCTTCAAGCCAGGAAGAAAACACGACAGCATGGACGGGTGTTTTCCTCCTGATGTGTCCCAGACTGCCACCTTCCACCTAAGGGCTTCATTTGCATCCAGTTCTGCTCTGCTCTGACCCTCCTCCCACACCAGAGCAGAAACCTGCCCCCAGGCTGACGTTGCTGCAACCAGGAGTAGTTTTCAGCCCAGCAGAGCAACGTGAAACATCCATCATCAAAGGGGGCACGATGTGTGTGTGTGTGTGTGTGTGTGTTGATGTCAGAATCGCTGTGAGGAAATCATGACCAGAGGGAATGAAGCTTCGGAGAGGCAAAGTATCAGGTTACCTATTTTCTTTTCCTCTTCTGTGAAAGAAACTGGAAGAGTCGAAGTGATTTGATGAGTGCTTGTGTGGCATGTCCCATCACCCCACACCTACCCACCCATGAATGTGCATATTTTACTGATTTAACTTAAATATATGGTGCTGGGAGGAAGCATGCCATCGCCATTTTTAGAGATTCCTTATTAAAAAGTAGCAGAAAAGAATGATTCATTTACTCTATGAACTGTATGACTTATGTGTTTATTTGCCCTCTGCGGAGTCTATTTGCTGGTTAAAAAGGTTTTCTGTCTGCTAAATATCCTGAAAAAACAGCTTGAAATGTGTGTGAAGTGCTGCAGAGATGCTTATATCCTCATGGTTCTCATTTTGAAAAGCTGCTTTGAGGAAACGTGAGAAATGGTGACCTCATCCAGCCACACACTGCCAGATCAACCGTCTCTTTTCATCGTCTCCATAAATCTGTCGACAAATTCGGAAAGATTTTATTGATGTAAATACGTTCTTTACTCTGAGACTGCAGCCTTGAGGGTGTTGAAGTTGTTTCTTTTACAGTAAGACCCAATCTGCATTGGCTTCTGCTTTTCTCATATCACTCAAAAAAATCATCCTGGTACAAATGTAGACTTTATGTATTTTAATTACATGTAAATTTTCCATCCAATTTCATTACATATTTCCAATGAAAATATTCACATTCCTCACAATGTTTTAATTGCATTGAGTTTACGTGCATAAATTGCATAAAGTCAATTTAGATTTAATTAATGTCAGTGCAAACTTGTACATAAAAGTTATGTATATATCTCATGTACATTTTTAGGGAAATATTTACATAAAGTTTATGCTTTCATTACAATTTTTTTAAAGGTAAAGGAATCTTTTAAGTAACATTTATTTAAACTATTACATAAAAGAAGTGTATTTGAACATTTCCCTGATCATGTTATAAATTAAAACATGATCACGTGAGACCTTTATTACCATATCCACTCAATTAACAATCATGGACAAGTCAACAGAATAAGAATTTAAAAATCCTTACTAGTATATTTAAGTCTAATGAAATGAAAATACATTTAACTGAACATAAAATATATGAAATAGTCAAGTTTGTTTGGTAAACAAGGCCATAAATATATTAATGGCCTTGTTTTTTATTACATGATCAAGGAAATGTTCAAATACACCTCTTTTATGTAATAATTTAAATAAAGGTGACTTAAAAAGATTCCTTTACCTTTAAAATAAAAAAGAAATGGAATGAAAGCATAAACTTTATGTAAATATTTCCCTAAAAATGTAGATAAGATATATACATAACTTTTATATACAAGTTTGCATTGACCTTAATTAAATCTTTATGCAATTTATTCACATAAACTCAATGCAATTAAAAATTGTGAGGAATGTGAATGTTTTCATTGGAAGTATGTAATAAAATTTACATGTAATTAAAATACAAAAAGTCTACATTTTTACCAGGATATTTTTTTTTTTTTAGTGTACGTGCGCATTTCTTTTTCTTTTTCATGACCTCCACCTTGTCCTGTTATGATCTCATCCCCCTTCTGCGGATGTAAATGTTTTGTACAAGTACATGTTTTGTAAATGAGAAATGCATTGTAACTGCATACCTTGAAAAAACAACAAGCTCCAATGTTTTCTGTCATTTCTAATGAATTAAATAAATGAACTGTGATAGAAAATGTCTGAATGTCCTGTTTTGTGCTTCCATCTGCCACGGTGCACCTTTGATGTCTATTTCTCAGGTCAGTAAACTGGATTTTTGGCGCAGCAGACTCCATTAACACCATCCCTTCTTTCAGCTGCAGATTGCATGTCAGCAAATCAGTGTGTTTTCTTTGTACAGCAGATTCTGCTGGTATTTTCTATCCTGTTTCTTAAGTTTTAATCACTCACTCTGAATATAAACACAAGCCTGTATTATCAACTTTCAGATAGCATCCTTAAACACACCAGTTTTTCCATATTTGGAAGCCTGGAAGCCTCTCACCTAAAATTAGCTGCAGCCAGAAATGGAGATGGTCATCATGCATTTTGGAGGTTCAACAAAACAGTGTTTGTGTGCGTTGTTCAGAACCTATCTGTCTTTTATACGGAGTGTTAACCAAATACCCCCATTTGTGAAACACTGGTAAAAACTTTACTGTTTCCACGTTGTGTATAAGTTAATGCAGCAATTATGCAGATGTACTAGAGAAACAAAACAGAAACTGACAAAATGCATTGTTTTATTGGGTATAATTTAAACAGAGGCTTCTTCCACCGGCAGCTTGAGTAAGTATCTGCCAAATTATTTTGACCAACATCCATGACTGATTTAAACCATATTGAAGGATTAATTTGGGTTCTCAAACATAGATAGTAATGGTTGGCCCTTTTGCCTTTTTTGCCCCTAACCATATGTTGTTGTAAGCCCAATTTTACCTCCATAAATGAAAACCAAGATGAAACCCTTGAGTGCCTCTTTGGTAACTAAATTAAAGCTTTACATTTCAACTTTGTCTTCCTCCAACAATAAAAAGCCATTAAACAGTATCTTTGTGCCAAATTCTTTTTTTTTTTTCATATTCTGCACATCATGCTTTTCCACGTCTGTAATTACTTTGTTTTGTTTAAATCCCTGTTGTATTAAAGTTGTTTGTTCTATTTCCGTATGTTGCTTTTTCCTTCTCTAATGAAAGGGTATGAATAAATGAGCACAACTATCTCTCTCTCTCTCTCTCTCTCTGTCTATATATATAGACATATATATATATATATATATATATATATATATATATATATATATATATATATATATATATATATATATATATATATATATATATATATATATATATATATGTCTATATATATAGACAGAGAGAGAGAGAGAGAGAGAGAGATAGTTGTGCTCATTTATTCATATATATATATATATATATATATATATATATATATATATATATATATATATATATATATATATATATATATACACATGTATATCCCTCCAATTCAGCAGGTGGCGCTAAAGCTGCACTAGAACCGGAAGCAACACCGGAAGCTCTCGTCTGACGGCCCACTTTAGTTTCCACTGCTGTGATGTTGCAGCATTTAGGTTTTGGAAATTGGTGCATCATTTTCTTTCCCTAAATTTAATATTCTACAACTGCTGTATTTAATACTTTAAACTGATCTAAACACGGAACTGAACGGTAGCTATTCGGTAAGTTTTTAAAGGACTATGAAGTTAAATAAGGGGACAAATGTCCGCGGAGACAGCTGCTGTTTAAACGGGACAACCTGGTTACTTCTGCGTCGCTTCTTCTCTGTTTTAAACATATAAAGACTGCTTGTTTACCTTTTTCTAATTCGGTTTAGTAGAATTATTAGTTGTTTGTCTGAAAATGATCCAGAATGTTCTGACTTACTTACCTCTTACTGTTAAAGACAATCTGCTTATCAACGTAGCATTTAGCATAAGCTCACCCCCAGGCTTCTGCTTCTGCTTTACTCCCAGTTTGATGCCTTCTCTTCAGCTTTGCTCCCAGTTTAATGCCTTCTGCTTATGCTTTGCTCCCAGTTTAATGCCTTCTGCTTATGCTTTGCTCCCAGTTTGATGCCTTCTGCTTATGCTTTGCTCCCAGTTTAATGCCTTCTCTTCAGCTTTGCTCCCAGTTTAATGCCTTCTGCTTCAGCTTTGCTCCCAGTTCGATGCCTTCTGCTTCAGCTTTGCTCCCAGTTCGATGCCTTCTGCTTCAGCTTTGCTCCCAGTTTAATGCCTTCTCTTCAGCTTTGCTCCCAGTTTAATGCCTTCTGCTTCAGCTTTGCTCCCAGTTCGATGCCTTCTGCTTCAGCTTTGCTCCCAGTTCGATGCCTTCTCTTCAGCTTTGCTCCCAGTTTAATGCCTTCTGCTTCAGCTTTGCTCCCAGTTTAATGCCTTCTCTTCAGCTTTGCTCCCAGTTTAATGCCTTCTCTTCAGCTTTGCTCCCAGCTTGATGCCTTCTCTTCAGCTTTGCTCCCAGTTTAATGCCTTCTGCTTCAGCTTTGCTCCCAGTTCGATGCCTTCTGCTTCAGCTTTGCTCCCAGCTTGATGCCTTCTGCTTCAGCTTTGCTCCCAGTTTAATGCCTTCTCTTCAGCTTTGCTCCCAGTTTAATGCCTTCTGCTTCAGCTTTGCTCCCAGTTCGATGCCTTCTGCTTCAGCTTTGCTCCCAGTTTAATGCCTTCTCTTCAGCTTTGCTCCCAGCTTGATGCCTTCTCTTCAGCTTTGCTCCCAGTTTAATGCCTTCTCTTCAGCTTTGCTCCCAGTTTAATGCCTTCTGCTTCAGCTTTGCTCCCAGTTTGATGCCTTCTGCTTCAGCTTTGCTCCCAGTTTGATGCCTTCTGCTTCAGCTTTGCTCCCAGTTTGATGCCTTCTGCTTCAGCTTTGCTCCCAGTTTGATGCCTTCTGCTTCAGCTTTGCTCCCAGTTTAATGCCTTCTGCTTCAGCTTTGCTCCCAGTTTGATGCCTTCTGCTTCAGCTTTGCTCCCAGTTTAATGCCTTCTGCTTCAGCTTTGCTCCCAGTTTAATGCCTTCTGCTTCAGCTTTGCTCCCAGTTTAATGCCTTCTGCTTCAGCTTTGCTCCCAGTTTAATGCCTTCTCTTCAGCTTTGCTCCCAGTTTAATGCCTTCTGCTTCAGCTTTGCTCCCAGTTTAATGCCTTCTGCTTCAGCTTTGCTCCCAGTTTAATGCCTTCTGCTTCAGCTTTGCTCCCAGTTTAATGCCTTCTGCTTCAGCTTTGCTCCCAGTTTAATGCCTTCTCTTCAGCTTTGCTCCCAGTTTAATGCCTTCTGCTTCAGCTTTGCTCCCAGTTTAATGCCTTCTGCTTCAGCTTTGCTCCCAGTTTAATGCCTTCTGCTTCAGCTTTGCTCCCAGTTTAATGCCTTCTCTTCAGCTTTGCTCCCAGTTTAATGCCTTCTCTTCAGCTTTGCTCCCAGTTTAATGCCTTCTGCTTCAGCTTTGCTCCCAGTTTAATGCCTTCTGCTTCAGCTTTGCTCCCAGTTTAATGCCTTCTGCTTCAGCTTTGCTCCCAGTTTAATGCCTTCTCTTCAGCTTTGCTCCCAGTTTAATGCCTTCTCTTCAGCTTTGCTCCCAGTTTGATGCCTTCTGTGTTGTGACAGATGTGACTGGTAGCCGACCACCATGAGCAACAGTCACCCTCTGCGTCCATTGGCCTCCGTGTCAGAGATTGACCACATCCACCTGCTGTCGGAGCAACTGGGAGCGCTGGTGCTGGGAGAGGAGTACAGCGATGTCACCTTCATCGTGGAGGGGAAGCGCTTCCCGGCGCACAGGGTCATCCTGGCAGCTCGCTGCCACTATTTCAGGTACATTTATATGTTTAAACTCACACAATCCTCTGCAGAAACTCGAAGTCACTGAATTTCTGTATTCAGTGTTTTAGGTAGAACAAAATAAGTGGTGGTACTCCCTTAAGGACTTGGTGTCATGCAAATATGGGACAAAAACATGGGTTGTACTTACATGTAGATCTATAAACTGATCCGTAAATTAATAGTTTTATAGCACAGAAATGACAAAAAACAGAAGTTTCTAAATTAAATCCACATTTGCCAAATTAAAAGTGCCATGGAGACACTTTTATGAACTTCAAGCCTCATTGCTGGACATTAAAAATAACACTGACCACCAAAAGTAAATACATAAACTTAAAGTTAATTAACCCTTTCCTGCTTATAGATAGGTGCCCACTACAGGGCCACAATGCATGAAAGGGTTAAAAACATTAAAAGTCCTACACTTAGACTTATTTAGCTTATTCCCAGACTAATTTAACAGTGTATAACTATCACACTTTTCCTCTGTGAAATATGTTTTTCCCAGCATCAGGCCTGGTCCATGCTACTGAGGAACATGATTTTATCTTTAATCTAGAAATAATCTTCAAAAACTCAAAATACTGACCAGCCATGGACTTAGTTTGCAGCATCTGACCCTCGTTGTATGGTGTAGTAAATGACTGTTAAGTAGTACTACTGTCATCACTCAGCTCTGCTCCAGTTTGTAACATTACAGCCGCCATAGTTATTTTTCTCCACCTTTCACAACGTGACGTTGTTGGCTACAGCAAGCGTTGTGCGTCTAAACCGGTCTTAACAATACATTTCTTTTGAGGCGACTTTTTTTTTTTCTATTAAAATAAACAAATCTAAGATGTAGTATGTGGTGAAATCGTAGGAGGGTATACTGATTGTTGAAGAAAGCCGGTAAAAGTCCCGGTATGCACCATATGCTGTTAAAAATAGTCCCGGTATGCACCATATGCTGTTAAAAATAGTCCCGGTACGCAAAGGGATAGAATTTAAAAGTGCTGGTACTGCGTACCGGCCCACTTAAAGCACTGAGTGTATTTAAGTGTGTTCAATGAACAAAAAAAAAAAGCTAAAAATGACAGTTTTTACAGTTCTAAAAAGCATAAAAGAAAATATTTGATATGACCATTTTAAACTTTGACACAAACCTGAACCCTCTTTATCTCGCTTTATGTCAATGACTTTGAAACTTTTCACCTCCAAGGGCCAAACTGAAAATGCTCCAGTAAGCCACGGGCCGAACACTGCAGCTTTAAGGATGAAACACGAGGAAATGTAAAAAGTTATTTTAGTTACTGTTCAACAGCTATTACAGTGTATTTTTACCTATCAGTGCAAATAAAAGTTATATAAAGATGTATAAGTCAATAGAACAGAAAAGCCATAGTTGGAGGGAAAAGAAACAATAATTACAGCCACTAAACTGCAACCAAGTGCAACATATTAACAACAAGAAACATGTTGAACAAGGCGAGGTACTGATACTTAGTGGGACACATGAAGCTGATCTTATTACCAGTCTCTCCATGTGAGGCTGCAGCTGCCTCACTGACAAGATGATGTCATCATTAAGGTGTGAGTCAGTCAGGGTCCCTCTGTGTCTGGACTTATTGAGGTTCATTAGACTGAAAGTATTGTCTTTTCGTCAAGCTCTGTATGGTATTATGACTGTTTATGTCCCCTAAAGGATGCATGCACCTAAAGCTGGCGTGACTTGGTGATTGGCGTGATCCACTTCCACTAGTGATAAAGTATAAGACCTGCACATACCATCTGTAATCATGTTAATAGCTTCTCCCAACACTGGATGTATATTTAAAGCCTATACCCATCTGTATTTAATGCTTTTAGTACTCAAATCAGTATACTGTGACAATCACTTCATGCCAAAGCTGTGAAATACTTGTACATACTGCAGATGACATATACTTTGCACTTGTTGCTGATTGCACTCTGGTTAGATGCCAACTGCGTTTCGTACATGTGTAAAGTTGAATTTAATCTAATTAGTTTGACCCAGGGATCACATGTAATCTGTATTAATATCTGTGATGTTAATCTGTTAACATGTCGGTAACTTGTGAAGTGAAAACTACCTGCTGCATTACGCTGAGCTCCGAGGTTCTGCATTAAAACTAATACAATGTGAAAAGACATCGGTGTGATTTGTTTAGATTTGACTCATGAGCTGGTGTTATTTGTTTCCTCGATGCATACTATTTCCCATTCAGCGACGAGTGGAGGCTTGCTTTATGGGTCCTGGACCAGTAAGACCCCATCAGCCCTTAAAGGCAGAGTATGTAAGATTTCAAGGCGATTCTTTCCACCAACAGGTGGCAAACACCAGGTCGTGAGTAAAACCACAAAACTGCTACCTCCACAAACGACCACAGGTTGGCAGTAATAAGCAAAACTTACCCCTCACCCCTCCTCCTTGCCAGCTCCAATGAGGGCAGGAATCGCTTGTGAGCTGTAGCTCAGAGCTGCTCTGCAATAAATGGGCTTATACTCCCCCTACTGGTGGAAAAAAAGTACTTTTTTTTTTTTACTGGTCAGAAAACATTCAAGAAGGGTCTTTGTCATTAATTAAACTTGTAATTTAATAACGCATCAAATATGGACAGACTGGAACCTACATGTTTAAATAACTAATTATGATTGTAGTTATTTTTTTAGTTAATTTATTTTGAAAATATTGAAAATCTTACATTCTCTACCTTTAATGTGCGGAAGCAAAAGGAGCAACATTGGTACAAATGGTGGATCAATTCATGCAGATTATGTTACTGTTTATAGCGGGGGGTGTCTAAAGTTGGTCTTCAAGGTCTCCGCTGTCCTACAAGTTTTCCGCCTATCCTGCTCCAACATACCTGGCTTACATGAAATGGATCCAAAAGCCAATGAAGTTCTGCACATTTAAGGGTTAATTTGGGTCTGATGTGTTGGATACATGGAAAACATGGAGGATTGCGCCCTCTTAAGGACCGGAGCTGGACACCCCTGGTTTAAAGCCTACTGGGCAGGACTTCCTTTTGTCCCAGCCGCTTAAATCAATGGATGAAAATCTAAATACAGTTCATTACACAAACAGTTTAGGTGGTGTCGAGGTGCCAGCGTTTTTGTATCATATCCCGGAGATGTCTGTAAATGTCGGCTAATTCTCTTCAGTTATCCCGTGTGAACAGAAAAACAGAAAATCTTGTCAGTTTTGCGATTGATCGAGCTTTTCAAACTGTGTCTGGCTGCTTGCGACCGCCTGAAATCTAACATTTAAAGGTGAAGAACAGTCTGGAGAACTTGAGCTTCATCAGAAAAGGAAGCAAATAGCTTTCCATTAAATGTGTTTTGTTGTTTCTTTAGGGCCCTGCTGTATGGTGGGATGAAGGAGTCCCAGCCCCAGGCGGAGGTGTGTTTGGAGGAGACCAGAGCCGAAGCCTTCTCCATGCTGCTGAACTACCTGTACACAGGCCGAGCCAGCCTCAGCTCCGCCCGGGAAGAGGTCCTGCTGGACTTCCTGGGCTTGGCTCACCGCTACGGCCTCCAGCCTCTGGAGGATTCAACCTCCGAATTCCTCCGCACCATCCTGCATACCAACAACGTCTGCCTCGTGTTTGATGTGGCCAGTCTCTACTCACTGAGCGCGCTCAGTGCGGCCTGCTGCGCCTACATGGACAGACATGCCCCCGAAGTGTTGAATTCAGACGGTTTTCTCAGTCTTTCCAAGGTAAGAAGTGTTTTCTGGGATCAGCTGGCTTAATGCACCGACTGAGTGTTCAAAGTGTCGCAGCAATCCCGCGGTAATCCTGATGTGAGTGTCGTCGTCGTGGCGATTTCCCATGAAATCACTGACATGGTTAGTAGGAGTAAAAACTGCTGGGAAACGTTTTCATTTTAAGCTCTGAGATTTTCCAAAGCTTCACCTTCCAGCAGTTAAATATGTTTTTTTTTTTTTACTTTTAGATCCAGTTTTCTGGAAGTAAAATGCCTGTTTTTAAGTCGGGGAGTCATGGTTTGTTTAGCAGCCAGCTAGCTAGAAGAGCCAGATGAGCAGTAATCCTTCATCCTGAACCGAAACGAGGCTTTTAACCCTCTAAAAATCTTGTAACTGTGCTTTTTGGATTCTCTTGCAGTCAAATGCTGCTTGTAATGGCTCTGCAGCGCTTCCATATGATCGTAAAAAGTTATTTTCTTGGTTTCAAACTGTTGCATCGCATTAAGACGGCTCCTGGTTCGAGCCTCAGCTGTACTGGTGGTGCAAGCTTCACGCCAGGCCTGATTTGTGCATGTTTTCCTTCTGGGTCCTCTGCCCACAGGCTGACGACATGCATACTGGGTTTACTGGTGTCTCTAAATTCTCTCTAAGAGCAAACATGAGTTGCTGCTTCCATGCTTCAGCCCTGTGATGGAGCCGTGACCCGTCCAGGGTCGCCCCACCTCTCGCCGGGTAACTGCTGGGATGTAGCGGGTGGAGAAAATGGATGGATGCTTTCAAACACTTCAAACCACATTACCGATAGTTTCGTCTTTGTTGTAAAGAAGATGATGTTGAAGTTTAAAATTAAATATTCTTCTTTTAATTCCTGCCATTTAAAGCCAGTTTAGGTTTGTATACAGGTCTGCTTTTTCAACCGGCCGGTACATTTGTCTGCGAGGGTCTGCAGGTTGACAGTCTGCAGGTTGAGTGTTTGAAACCACGCTGATGACACAAAAAATCTATTAGCTAAAGCAGATTATTATGATGTGTTTCTCATCATGGAGGTTTGTTTTGAAGGGAAAGGGCGACTTTGCCCACCTCAGCAATGCTTCACTGAAAGAGGACTCTACTGTAGACTGGAGGGATGGGAGGGGGGGACACCTGGTCCTCAAGGGCCTGAATCCAGCAGGTTTTCCATGTGTCCCTGGTCCAGCACACCGGATTCAAATCATATGGATCCAACAACTTATCAGGATCTGCACAGTGATTCATGTAGTTGAATGTGGTGTGTTGGAACAGGGAGACATCAAAAGGGCAAGGGCCAAGATACCCCACCCCCCGCGGTGGACTGATTGCATGCATGGTGTGCATGGTTTGGAGGACGCCCTGGGAAAGCTGACCTCACATGTGTGAATTGATCCACTTCAGTAGAGTCCCAGTCTGTTCGGTCCAGTAGGAGTGGCGTCCATAAATAGTGTTTTTAGATGTGTCCAGATCACTTTAATGACGCTGACCCTGCAGGAAGTTTGCATGTTATTTGGTTTGGATTATAAATCCTCCAAGTGGTTCGTATTTCAGCTAAATAAAAACATCATTATTTAGCTTATTTAGCTTGAGACGAACCAGTTCAGGTGTCTCGGGGCATCTGGTTAGGATGCCTCATGGACATCTCCTTGGTGAGGTGTTTAAGGAGGAGACCCCGGGAAAGATCCAGGACACGCTGGAGGGATTATATCTCTCGGCTGGCCGAGGAACGCCTTGTTGGCGTTGGCAAATGTGACTGGGGAGAGGGAAGTCTGGGCTTCCCTGCTCAGGCTGCTGCTCCCACGATGGATGGATTATTTAGCTTCCAGTGTGACTGTTGCATCATGTTTTACGTCCGTCATGACTTGGTATTGAAACTGCGTGTTTGCAGACCGCTCTGCTGACGGTGGTGAGGCGGGACTCGTTTGCTGCGAGTGAGAAGGAGATCTTCCAGGCCTTGTGTCGCTGGTGCCGGCAGCACGAGGATGGCGCTGAAACCCAGGAAGTGATGTCAGCGGTGCGACTGCCACTCATGACTCTGACGGAGATGCTGAACGTGGTGCGGCCGTCTGGCCTTCTGAGTCCAGACGACCTGCTGGACGCCATCAAGACCCGCTCGGAGAGCCGAAACATGGACCTGAACTACCGGGGAATGCTCAGTCAGTCCTCCTCGTCTCGCTGCTGGTTTAACTTTTAGTTTGGATTTCTGCATGTCCTCATCTCTGTTTCGTGCACTTCAGTCCCGGAGGAGAACATCGCCACCATGAAGTACGGCACTCAGGTGGTGAAAGGGGAGCTGAAGTCGGCGCTGCTGGACGGAGACACCCAGAACTACGACCTGGACCATGGCTTCTCCAGACATCCCATTGAAGAGGACGGTCGGGCGGGTATCGAGGTCAAACTGGGCCAGCCGTCCATCATCAACCATGTCCGCCTGCTGCTGTGGGACAGAGACAGCCGGTAAGATCCGCTCTCGTGCTGCTAAGTTGAGCGACCATTCGCTGATAACCACGGCGGTAATTCAGTGTGAGACTTATGTTTAGTTCTAATGGGAATTTTAAACCAGTTTGCTCCTGATAATGGTTTGTGCTTCTTATTTGAATGTTCTGATGTAAAAGCAGCTGTGTTCCAGCTAAAACACGTCGTCCCTTTCATCATCCAGGTCTTACTCCTACTACATCGAGGTGTCCATGGATGAGCTGGACTGGGTGCGTGTTGTTGACCACTCCAAGTATCTGTGCCGCTCGTGGCAGAATCTTTACTTCACACCTCGTGTTTGCAGGTAACGTAACCAACCATACGAACCCAAATGTGTGGAGTTTGCATGTTCTCCCCCTTGTATGCTTGCATGCTCCAGCTTCTTCCCTCCGTACAAAGACGTGCACGTCATGTTGACTCTCTAAATCGCTGTTTGTCTCTCTGTGATGGACTGGCGACCTGATAGGGTGTACCTCACCCAGTGATTGCTGGTAAAGAAAATTAATGAATGATTGTTTCTTTACCAGCTTATCTTTCCAGATTGTTCTCTCCCTTTAAGGAAAGCAGCTTTGTGCAGTTTGTCCTAGACCTGGGCGATTCATCGGATTTTAATCTTTATTACGATCTGGGTTTTCAACAATCATAAAAATAAAAGGGCGTGATTATTTTTCTCTCTGCAGTTTCCTCTCCTGCTGGCTAATCGAGCGTCTCTGGCGTTGCAGCGCTGTGCTGTAAACTCCTCCCACAGCCGCTTTGCTTTCATTCAGACACTGTTGCCAACTTGGCGACTTTCTCGCTAAATCTGGAGACTTTTTTTTTGTTAAAAGCGACAAATCTAGCAACTTTTACTGGAGTTATTAGAGACTTTTCTGGTGTTTTGGCGACTGACTTGAAGGTACATATTGTTCTGCAGTTACTGTAAGGAAGGAGCAGCGGGAGCCTCTCCCGTCCTAAAGCACTCCCAGGCGGCCAGTCTCAGTCGGCTCCGGCTGCAGGTCAATGTAGAATAACTGCAGTAGGTTGTGGAAGTTCACCTAAACATAGTTTATACCATTGTCAGTGACAACTGGCTGCATTATTTTCCTATACATAGTTCGGCCAGTTAAACACTGTAATATCCCTCCGTTACAGGGCATTACCATAGCAACGCGTTAACCAGCTGGTTCAGATCAGCCGTCTTTTAACAGGTGGATGAGAGAAACGCGCTGCAGCCTGACAGTGGTTGTTTGGTATGAAACGTACATCCAGGCCAACGTAAAGTAGTTCCTATATAAGCGTAAAAGCAGATTAAACAACTTGGAACCGTACATTAGACGGTTATAATGTACGACACGGAGTCTAGAACACCACGACGCGCAGCGTTGTTTAAAAATACTGGATAATTATGTTAAATAATCCAGATCTCAATTTCAGTCAAAATAATCGTGATTATAATTTTTGTCAAATCGAGCAGCCCTTTTGTGTGTGTGTCCGTCCGTCCGTTCTGCGTCATTTGGGAGATGAGCTAGCAGGTTCGCCTGCAGCGGATTCAGACGAGCAGATCATCAGCAGACAGATCAGAAATCTGTTTTATGTTAATCAGGTGTTGAAGAAGGTAAACGCCTAAAACCAGCAGGACAGCGGCTCCCGATCCCTGACATGAATCACCAACTCCGGACCTCTGATGCCAGGTCTTGCAGGTTTTAGATGCTTCCTGTTGCTTGACAATAAACAACTGGAGAGCCATTATATTTGAAAAGGTGCGTTGCAGAAGGGAAAACATGTAAAACCTGCAGGACACTGGTCCAAGCTGTCCGGAGTTGGTGATTCCTGCTGTAGAGTAACAGCTGCTTGGTACAAAGGCAACAAATCACCTTGTGTTGTTTGTTGCTTCGCCACGTTTTTATCGTAAAACCCGCCCGCAGACAGAAACCATTAGGGAGAATTTTGCTGTCATGATCGTCCCCTTAGCTTCGCTTTGTTTGCTGCCTTTTTTAGCACCATAACAAACAGAACAGGTCACTGCAACTTTCCCAGGCGATGCATGAAGCCATTGGATCTTACGCTGAACCATAAGGATCTTTCGGATCTGAGCATTTAATGTTTGACTTCTGACTAGTTACTACGTGTTTAAAGGAAACATGGAAGTCGTGTAAAGGTTGTTTAACCTCCTGTAAGAAATTAATTCGGTGATAAATGTTGTTTCACAAGTTAAAGTACAGAATTTTACACTTTGTGGAAAAAATGTCATAATTTCTCCGATTTTGAGCATAAAGTCATGAATAAGTATGTCTAAAATTTCTTCTATTAAATCTATTGACTCTAATACATCAACAAAATGTAAAAGTAATAATATTTGGATATCAAATCAAATCAAACTTTATTGCTTGAGCACTTTTCATGCCACGGGCAACACAAAGTGCTTTACAAGATAAAATCAAGTCATAAGGATTAAAACAAGCAGTAGATAACAAGACATTTAAAAACAATAAAGACATAAGCTCTTTCCACACACACACACACACACACACACACACACACACACACACGCACACACATTCCCTGAAATACATCATTCCCTGAATACTGTCTCTTTAACAGGTTAATTAAACAAATAAAACATTAAGTGATAAAAGTCATGTCATTAAGTCATGTTCAGGTTTCTTTATTCAACTTTCATATTTCTGGGGTTTTTTTTTTTTTGGTTTTTTTTTTTTTTTTTTTTAATTTTACAAAGCTTTGAGAAAATAATCAAATATGCAAATTAATGTTTACCGTTGAATCATTTGACCTTATTTCTGTCTTTAAATATTGTTTGTGCACGCAGGACAGTTGTTTGTTGTGAAATAATGGCTGTTTGGGGGAAACCATGACTTGGATGTGTAAGTCCTCTTTGGAAGGCTTAACAACCTTTTTTGGGAAAAAATAATGAGTTAATTGACTTAAAAGGTTTAAGTAAACCTGGGTTGGAGGTGGAGGTGACACCAACGCTCTGTTTCCTCTCCCTGCTCTCTGAGGTTTGATCGTTTGTTTCCTTGTGCATCAGGTACGTCCGCATTGTGGGAACGCACAACACCGTCAACAAAGTCTTTCACCTCGTGGCTTTTGAGTGCATGTTCACCAACCGCTCGTTTACCCTGGAAAATGGACTTGTTGGTAAGTTCTCACAGGACCAGATGCAGCTCTGACTGCACGTCTATGGTTTTATAAGAATAATAATAATGGATCAAATTTGTTTGGTGCTTTTTTGGCCACTCAGACGCTTAACATAGAAGAAACTGTAATTGTAATTATGGGAAAACCAGTTTGTACTGGTGGGTTTTGTGGAGTTTCTGAGGGAGGGGTCAGGTTGGTGTTGGCAGAACGGAGGTGGCGGTGGGGGGGGGGTGGTGTTGTTGAAGGTCAGAGAGGTATGAAGGGACCAGGTTATGGAGGGACTTGTAGGTGAAGAGTATTAGTTATAGGACTGGGCGATTATATCGAATATACTCCAGATATCGTGGCTAGTCCCCTGTGCGATATAGAAAATGCCTATATTTGTCATATTCGAGTATCCTGTTGTCACGCAGTTGTTTTTAGCTGCGGGCGGGGTTTTCTCCCTCCTCCTCGACTCTGCACCGCTTTGCACAGACAGTTAGAGCAAGCGCACCTAGTTATGTACATAACGTGAGCTACGTGCTACGTCATGAGAGGCAGCGTGTCGCAGCTTTTCTAGCAGAGAACTCCAGTAGCAGCGCGAGTTACAAAAAATGGAGGAAGAAGAATTTGTTCTGAAGAAAAATCGTCCATCTGGCGGTGGTTTGGATACCGGAGAGACGATGTTGACCAAACAACTGTCGTATGCAAAGTATGTCGCAAAAGTGTCGCCACAAAAGGTAGAAGTACCACAAATTTAAAATGACATGTTTCTGCCTTTAACTGTTTAATAATAAATACGGTTTTGATCAGTTTGCTTCGTTACAATTTCATCCTTTTGGCATGAATGATTAAAATCAGCATATCTTAATGCAGTATGAGCAATTATGTTTTAATGGAGACACAAAATCATCTTACTGATGTGATTGTATGCACCAAAGCATTCATTCAAGGCTAAGGTAAATATCGAGATATATATCGTATATCGTGACATGTCATAAAAATATCGGGATATTACTAAAAGGTCATATCGCCCAGCCCAAGTTGGTTACGGTATTGAACTCCAGTGGGGGTGATGCGTTCTCTGGAGGGGGTACGTGTGAGCAGACGGCAGCAGACTGGAGGGAAGTTCATACAGAAGGTCGTTGCTCTGATCGAGTCTGGAAGTGATGGAGGCTTGGATGAGTATTTTAGCCGAGAGACGGAGGTGGGCGGTGTTACAGAGGTGGAAGAAGCAGGTGGGACAACGTGACCATCAGTGAGAAGCGCTTTACAGAGCGGAGAAGAGATTTAAGGCGTTCAGCTTTGTTGCTGTTGAGCTTCAACAAATGGTTGTCCGTCCAGATAAACGTATTCTACAAAGGAAACACGTTGACCTGATCGTCTTTGCCTCGTTGTCCCTTTTCCATCTGCCACTGTGGTTTCGGACCAGGTCTCCGTATGTTTGCACATAAACAAGTGTATGTCACATCCAAACAGACCTTTAACCTGCCCCTAACGCCCACAGTTCCCAGTGAGAACGTGGCGACCATTGCATCCTGCGCCAGCGTCATTGAGGGGGTGAGTCGGAGCAGAAACGCGTTGCTCAACGGCGACACGCGCAACTACGACTGGGACTCTGGATACACCTGCCATCAACTGGGTTCCGGCGCCATCGTCATCCAGCTCGCCCAGCCCTACTCCATTGGATCCTTAAGGTGGGCTTCCTGTTGCACCAGTTAGTTCAGCTAAGCAGTCCCAGTTCAGGTTAGACGTGTTTCTGATGCAGAATTTTCCCCGTGTGCTCAGGCTGCTACTCTGGGACTGTGACGAGCGCTCCTACAGCTATTACATCGAAGTCTCCACCAACCAGCAGCAGTGGACCAAGGTGGTCGACCGCACCAGGGTGGCATGTCGGTGAGGATCCCAGTTCCTCCTCAGTCGCTTCCCAGTACTGCCGAGTTTTTATCTGGAGATGCTTTATGGAAAAGTAAAACCTTTTATCTGCGATATTAACATACGCCGCTGCAGCAACGAGGAGGATTGTTCTGTGAGGGTCCCAAGCCTGGATGAATGCAGAGGGTTCTGTCAGGAAGGGCATCAGGCGTAAAACGTACCAATTCACCAGAGCGATGGTTCGCTGTGGCGACAACAACATCTGCAATAATAAACATCCATTAAATGCACAGTCAGGTTTGTGCTGCACCTTTCATGTACAAGACAATTCAAAGTGCTTTACTGACTCGGCGTGTGTGCAGGAGAGACAGATGAGGGATGATTACAAGACTTCACGTGCTGCAACATTGACACCTGCTTTACAGCACACACACTGCACTACGTTTTCTGCCCTTTTCAGTGAAATGAAATGGTCCCACATTTGCAACTTTTTCGGTCTTTTCCTCCCCTCTTCTCCATTCTCTGCCATTAGAGACCAAAGCAACGAGAAACTTCAGACAGAAAGCAAACCGCTCTACAACGATCTGATCCAACCATGAGTCAGCAGAAAGACCTGCTGAATAGAAGACATGATGGTGTGATTGGGCTCCATAAACCTGCTCCCACACCTCATTTCTTTGTTGGATCACATGACGGCAGGCGGAGCCTCTGTTCCTGCAGCAAACTTTTATTCTGTGTTAAACAGACACACTTTTAACAGGCGTGTCGTCCACCAAGACATCGGCTAGTTCTTAGATACTTTGGACATGTTTCCAAGTCAGTCCTCTTTCTACGTGAATTCTTTTTTTAAGTCCATTAAAGGGGTCCAATTCTGGTATTTGGAGTTTTCTGAGCTTTCTACAGTGTTACAGTGTTGAATCCTCATCAGACATGTGAACGGCACTGTTTTTTATCACCTAAACGCATGTTTGAGTTTGAGTTTGAGTTGCAGCACGCTCTCTGTTCGGTTTCCATGGCGATGAAAAATGCATCGTTTTAGAGAGTTTTTTTCTACTTGGAAATCCTTGTGACGTCCCGGGGGATAAGGTTCGGTGATTGGTTACCTTCTACTGGTTAACAAGGGCATGTACAAATACATCAGGCGGGTGGAAAACGTGGGATAAAGTTATTTCCAACGATGGCTGGTGAGTTTACCAAAGAGAGACATCCTGCTGCATTCGTTGCTGTGGGTTGCTGTTTTCCACTTCGTTTTCAGGCTCTGATTCAGGTTCCAACATGTAGGGCTGTATGCTGTGTGGTGACAATGTATTTTGTTTTTTTTATTGAGTTCATATCAGCCTAATCCTTCACAGGCTGATCTGACAGCCTACGGAGAGGGTCGGTCTGAAGTAAATAAAGCCATTTGTGACAATAACTCGATCAATCCCAGCCCTTCTGGTCTCAGAAATAAAAATAAATTAGCCTGAAATGCACAGAATAGTTCCACTTTAAAAAGGCAGAAATTTGCGATCGGTTGAGAATTGTTTCTCCACACATTGAGCGCGTGCACAAACACGTCGGCACATTTTAAAATATGATACTTTTAAAACATTTTCCGCATGCATTAGGTAGTAACAACACGTGCAACAGCTTCACAAATATACATTTATAGATTTACTTTGGTTGAGTTTCTAGTATTTGTTTCACAAATTATAATTAAAATATATATATAAAGTACTCGATTACTCGTAGAAAGAATCGACAGAGTACCCGATTCCAAAAGTACTCGATAGTTGCAGCTCTAGTCTGCAGCATCTCAGACTCGCTCTGGTGGGGGTGCTGGAGAATCCAGAGCATCCAGAAGCATCCTAGAAATGTGCAGAATGAAGGATGGACTACAAGACGTAGGAACAGTCGTTCTGTGAGATTTGCTGATGTAATGTTGTTGAAACAGCAGCTGTTCCACGTTCTTGATGTTGACAAGCACCTGTTCTTTGCTCTGAGCTGCCCAAGCAGTAGTGCATTACTGGTTGAAAGATAAAGAAGTGGTTAAAATAAAGTTGTGATTTGTGTGGAAACCTCCGAAAGGACCTTGTAGAAGAGGCTCATGTAGCTGGTTCGGACGCCTGCCTGGTGATGTGTTACTGAGAAAAGCTGAAGAGATTCTGCGTCCTGCAGACGCTGCTGACGGTCTCTTCTGTGAAGGCGGTTTGAAAAGGACTCGAAGCCATTTTAATGTGTTTTTTTTACATTTTCTTTTGTGTTTCTCTTGCAGATCGTGGCAGACGTTAAAGTTTGATAAGCAGCCCGCCTCCTTCATCCGTATTGTTGGGACTCACAACACTGCCAACGAGGTAAAGGCTGGGTGTTGTTTTGCTTTTACTGTTTATAGCAGCGATCCTCAATCCTGGTCCTCGCTGGCCGCTGTCCTGCAGGCTTTCCAAGCCTCCACTTTGCAACATAACTGATTCAAACCAGTGTGTATTTGGCAGACATGTTGGAACCAAGCAACAACCTCCGTTGGTAAAGCTGGTGTAGGTCATGTTGGGCAGCTGGCAAGATGTGAAAGTAGCGCCCTGGCTTGGCTCCTCCCCCTCTGGTTCTGCTCCTTGCGTGATCAAAGGCTTTTTTTATTCGCAGCTTTTTCCACCAACGATTTTCTCTTTCTCGGCTGTTTATCAGGAGGAGGCAAATAAACCGAGCCGGGTCGGGAAATCCTTCCTGCATTTTCTCAGCCATGTTTGCCTTCCGAGTTTCTTCTTCACTACTTTGTATTTTCATCCTAACACGCTGTTTATATGCAGGATGTGGCTATCAGGTATGCTGGAGGGGGAGGAGGGGAGCCGGGAGAAGAAGCTTACAAAATATAAGAAATGAACAACTTCATTTTTGTCGGAACGTTTGGATTGGACAGAGTTTTTACAGATTTACAGTAAACTGAGGGGTCTAACTATATTTCTTATTGTTCATGATTACAGAATGTATAGACTATCAGGACGAGGAACCACTTCACCCAGAGTAAAATAAAATGTCTCTGAGCAACATTACCTACTAGAGCTTTTAAACTTTATGGGGCAAGTGACTATTTTTGATCTTTTCCTTTTTTCTTTAGTATTTAGCATGAAACTTTTTTTTGTTAATGTAACAACAGGATGGAGGTCTTGGTACATACCAAAAGGACAACTTTAGGTTAAAATTTCAAATTTCAAGGTATTTTATTGAGTGAAGCCAATGTGTAGGTGACAAAAATTGCAGTTCCCCCTTCATCCACTAGGGGCTCCAAACAGAGCAAAGCGCATAGACTGTATATAGAAAGATGGGTGGAACTCTGTGACGTCACCCGTAGGTTTCTGAAGAGCTGAATTGAAGCTCGTGGGCGGTTCCTACCATCACCATCTTGGCAGGGCCATGCGTGTTGTCTCTCCCAGAAAATACAAAAAATGGGCAAAGAGGTGGAGCTGAGAGGGGGGCTGTGAGCGTCATGGTGGATGATTGACATCGAGTGAACTCTGAGCTTTCTGTAGCTAAGAGCTAACCGAGCTAACCTGGAGATAACGGGAGCTACCCAGCTAATGGAGGTAACTGGGCTAAAGCTAAGTCACGTTGTTAACTGGCTAAAAACCGTGGTTGTTCTACGTTCTTCTGACTTGAAACAGGTGATTGGTTACCTGTCAATCAAAATGACACGCCCCTAAATATGCCGAATTTCGAGATTAAATTGTGAATTATTTTCTCACTCGCCTGTTTAGAAATAATTTAATCTTTAAATTTGCCATAATTAGGGGTGTGTCCGTTTGATTGACAGGTACCAGATATCCCACTGTAAGGAGGAATTGAGAACAACCGCAGTTTTTAGCTAGTCAACAGCGTGACTTAGCTTTCCTCTGTTAGCTATTTGCTCCTGCTAGCTCCAGGTTAGCTCGGTTAGCTCTTAGCTACAGGCAGGTCAAAGTTTGGTAGATGTCAATCATCCATGACGCTCACAGCCCCCTCTCAGCTCCACCTCTTTGCCCATTTTTTGTATTTTCTGGGAGAGACAACACGCATGGCCCTGCCAAGATGGCAACAGTGTTAACCGCCCAATGGGTGATGTCACAGAAGCTCCGCCCATCTTTTATAGACAGATGACAGACTTTTATAGAGTCAGATGTGTTCCAGCAGGGACACGTCGAAAACCTGCAGGACACCGGCGCTCAGAGGACATTTTAATAATAAACAGAATCAAATGAGACCCCTTTTTTGCATTTTCAGTTCTGCTTCTGGATCTTTCTACAAATTGTTTTGACTTTCAGCTGGAAACAACTGTTTAAAAAAATAACCTGGCTGCTTGTTGTCATGGTGCTGACTTTAACCACACCCTCATCGCCCTGCAGGTGTTCCACTGCGTTCACTTCGAGTGTCCGGCCCAGCTGGACACAGAGGTCGCTGAAGGCAGTCCGGGGTTGGATTCCTCTGATTCTGGGTCGACGACCCTGCAGCAGCACCCCCAGCGACCCACACGCACACACACCCTCCTGCCAAGCCAGCCCTCCTCTTCCTCCTTGTCCTCCTCCCAGTCCCACCATTAAAAGCTCTCTTCACTCCTTCTGTTGGAAGGTGGTGAGACCTCACAATGCCATTTTGCACAGCTTTTACCATCCAGATTTCACTGCTACGAGCTGCTAAAGCCTTCATGTTCTCATCGTCCACGCTCCATCCATCATACATGCAACAGTAGAAACTGGTTTACCTGTAGCAGCATCTGGGGCTCCAGTCTTCCCAGTAATGAGAAATTGAAAATTAGGCATAACCTCCACTGGCTTTTGCATTTTTAAATGAAGGTACTTTTTAGCTACTAAAACTCAAGTTTTATCCTTTTAAAAACGATGAAGGTTGAATCTTTGTGTCGCCGACGTGGTTTACCGCCTCGCAGAGGAGCGGCGAGACCGGGTGGGAAGGGAAGCTACTTGAACTCGAAACATTCGTAGTAATAATTTTAAAGAAAAAAAATACAGAACATATCAAGATATTTTTTTAAGAAACTATCTCTCAAAGACTTCACTCACTTTTCATACAATCAAGCTAACAGAGTGGCGGGCGAGTATTTTTTCAGAGGTCGGGATTTCACACGTAAAGTTTGCCAAAGCTGTCGAGTCGACTCCTCCAGAAGCGGCGAATTTTCCTTTTTTTTTTTTTTTTTTTTAATGCAAATAGCACTTAATCCCAATGATGCATTTGCATATTTACCCAAACAGGCTTTCACACCCAAAACCGAAATGTCTACTGGTGAGTTTGTGATGATTAATAGCTGAAGAATTGATAAAACTGACATTTAAGTGAGCGTCTTTATATTTAAAGTAGATATTTGGAGATTCAGTCGGCTTGTCGAAGGTAGGAGCTCAAAGGCTCGGACCAAGTTAGGTATGCACTAACCGCTGCCGGGGTTTGTACACGGTGGAGAGACGAGCGGCTGCCACTGGCACTTTATTTTAGTATCTAGAAATAAAGGTTGCAGCTTGGTGTCTCCTGACTGAAGAGCAGTTCTGGAGTGCTGGATTTGGTTTCCCTTTAATTTAAACTTCACGGCTCCTGGATGTTTGTGGGGTTTTTTTTTTTTCTTTTGTTGTATTTTTAGTTTTTTAAATTAAGCTAACAGTGCTGTGGTTATGTTTTGTCTGCAGATGTTGCACTTTTTAGATGAGTTTGGTTTGAAAAAAGTCCTTTTTGTTTGTTTGATGACGTTAAGATGCATAAATAACCTGGCTGGTCCCACCTGTGTTTGTTCCTATAGGCATCCATCCACCTTCTAGATTAACCATTAGCTGGATAAAGTCTTCCTTACTGAAGAAACAAAATAGGGCTTGGTTTTGATTATGTTGTGTTGGTGAGAAGACATAACCACGTATAACTTTATGTATATACATAGTTTCACCTAATATATTTGTTGTTTTCAGCCGTTGACGTGTGATTGTGTTTCATTGTCTTGTTCAACATGTTGCCTCTCAAAAAAACAGAGAAGAAGTTTGACGTGTGAAAACTGACATTGTTTAATCTTCTCCTGTCTGCTGGCCTGAATGGCTGCTGTTCAGCTGAGTGGGGGTCTGGAGTACAAGCAATACATGTTTTAGTGAAAAGCTTCTGTTACAGAGGAATCAGTGCTAATTGATCAGTTACTGTACTACACACACACACACACACACACACCCTCATCACGCTCAGCCTGTCAGCTCGATGAGCAGTGTTCATGCAACCCAGTGAGAGGTTATCATTAAACTTTAAACTGTTGAATTTTCAAACTTTCGCATATTTGTCTTATTTCTGGTGTCCAAGGAACCGATGTCTGACCAACCTAAAGACGTGTTTATTTAGAGAAGTAGAGCCAAAAGGTACCGGTTGTGTTTCCACCTGATCCGAAGAATCACACACAAGTTTAAGTGTTTCATGTTTTCTTCTTGTATCTCTGTAAATAAGTAACGTTACGATTCTGGGACCTGTTGCATCACATTGAGGTTGAATGTTCGGTCCAAGTCGCGTCAATCTGATGCTGCATTCTGCTTTTTTCACAGTAGTTATGCACACACACACACACACACACAGATAGATTTAAAAAGAACTTCTTTCTCCTGATTTTCAGTCTTGTGTTGTGGCATACATCAGGCTTTTCTTTCTGCTTCCCTTCCTTTAAAAATATCTCTTTACAGCCCCCCCCAACAG
The DNA here is from genome assembly GCF_933228915.1 of Telmatherina bonti. NCBI lineage: Eukaryota > Metazoa > Chordata > Actinopteri > Atheriniformes > Telmatherinidae > Telmatherina > Telmatherina bonti. Next base: position 10,336,086 of record NC_136614.1, on the reverse strand, counting down.
TGGATTCATCCGGTGAGGCTCCAGGAGTTTTTCGATCAGATCTTTTTACTTGATTAGTTCCTTTTTATTCCAGACATACAGTTGTGCTCATATTTATTCATACCCTTTCATTAAAGAAGGAAAAAAACAACTGCCTGTAAAATAAGCTGAAATTGAAATTATTTTCTAATTCTGGTTCAATAGATTTTTTTTTAAAGCAAACAGATAAGATAATTTCTTACATATTACATCAGCCATAAAGTAATATTTAGTAGAACAATCCTTTAATGTTTCCGCTCCAGTCAGGTGTTTTCTGTTCCTCTCAGTCAGACTTCTGCACCTGTTGACAGGTATTTTGTCCCACTGTTCAACAGAAAAGTCTCTCGTTTGTCCAGTACCAAGTTGTTTTTTTCCTTCTTCAACCCAATTAAATGAAAAAACAGTGTCTTATATTACTAAGTTATATTTTTGCAAATATTTAGTTATTGTTCCTTTTTTAAGTCTCCAGTTATTTGAGTGACTGTTTTAAATTCATCATTTTCTTTGATGAAAGGGGATGAATACATATGAGCACAACTGTAAACCTCAAGTTGCGTTAATCAGAAGTAAATAGTTCTTCTAAAGTTTGGCTCTTATTTTGTCTTCCACTTGTCCAGTTTCTGCAAATTATGTGAAGGACACACTCCGTGGCATGCAAGGTTTTAACACAATAACTTTCAGGGAATCATCTTGCAGCAAAAATGCTACTTTCTGTCCAAATCTTTTGTCTTTGCCAATTTTTGTAGTTTCTGGGGTCAAATCATTTTACTTTATAACGGGTAAGTAAAAATAATGCTGGTTCATCTACTGAGTTAGTTTGAGTCTTTGGTCGCCTATGAATCTATCAAACACATTCCTCTGAAAATAGTGTTTAATAGCCAAAGAAAAACTTTTAAAACCTTCTAAAAAGAGGATAACTTTTAATCAAGTAGAAAATAATGCTGGTTCATCTACTGAGTTAGTTTGAGTCTTTGGTCGCCTATGAATCTATCAAACACATTCCTCTGAAAATAGTGTTTAATAGCCAAAGAAAAGCTTTTAAAACCTTCTAAAAAGAGGATAAATTTTAATCAAGTAGAAAATAATGCTGGTTCATCTATTGAGTTAGTTTGAGTTTTTGGTCGCCTATAAATCTATCAAACACACTCCTCTGAAAATAGTGTTTAATAGCCAAAGAAAAACTTTAAAAACCTTCTAAAAGGTGGAAAACTTTTATATCAAAAAGCGTCTTTTCAGCAAAGCTTCCTATTTGACCACACAGATCATGGTAATCCTAATCAGGTTGTTTTCTCTTGTTGATTAAAAGTTTCTTCTGTCTCCACTGTAATCAGGTAAAGGGATTACACTAAAACCCAATGATCAAAGCAAGGTTAAAACGCTCAGTCTGGCCTTATACTTGAATTAAATAAATATAACTGGTAAAAAAAAAAAAGTTTATATTTGTGTTTTAACGTAATGTTGCGTTATAAAACAAGTAAAATGATGTGTTAACTTGTTTCGTTGAGCAATGTTGACATTTCTGGTTTGATGGACGCATTTCCGGCCCAACGTACGTCCCACCCGCGACGTGTGAATAGGGGTGGCGCTGAACTGTTGAAAGGGGAAGGCCTTAATTTATTTATTTTTCTCCCTTTATCGCACCCTCCCACATATTAAACTTCGCCATAATAGTGTTTTATCTATGTTAACAGGCAAGTGGGAGTGATTTTTTTAGTGTTTAAACGCTGTAAAGTCTCCGGACACCCCTCTTTTCGTTCGGAGTTCGTAACGTCCAAACGTCCAGCTGATTGCTGAGCTTCACTTATTCCTCCTCAAACTGAGACCTTTTCTTTCAGCAAACCGAGGCTTTTTCTCCTCCAAACGCCTCCACTTCGCCCCCAGTCTTCACCAGCGTCTGGACTTTAATGAAACGGGGATATTTTGGCTTTGTTTAACTTAAGATCTGGTGGTTTTTCCTTATTCAAGCAGCAGGCCCCGGCCTCGCGTTTCCATATCGCTTTTTTTTTTTTTCCTCATTTTTTCTTTTCTTTTTTCGGGAAGTCATGGGAGACACAAGCAAACCTTCAGCTCTACCTCCCAGGTGTCCCTGTGGATTTTGGGGGTAAGTGTATAACCCGATATAAACTAGATTAAAACCGCTTTCTTTAGCTGAAATCCGGATGAAATGTACTCAACCTATTGTTGTTGTTGTGTGGTGCAGGCCAAGGGTGGGGGGTTGGGAAGTGGGCTCATAAATAAACCTCCAAGCTTAAAAACTAGACATTTTCCCCTAAATGTGACATATATAAACATCTAGAAGTCCCTTTTAAATGCTTTATTTTCATTTGAATCGCCTTACTTTAGGTTTTGAGGCAGATTATGAGCCCAGGAGATGACGTACCCGAGATAGAAAATGATTTATTGCCAGCAGGTTCCTGTTTAAAACGTGTCCTCATTTCTCCTCCAACAATGACGGGAAAAAACGAGAAACTAGCCCGTAATTTTCTTTAATCCTCACAGTTATATTGAGGCATATGGGAATTTATGATACATTTTCAGGGGCTTGTAAATTGGGGCTTGTCAGAATGGATGTGTGTTGCATTCCGGATGTGATTCAGTGTCACCCTGCAGGAAAAAATGACTAAAATCAACCTTTACTCTGTTTGGCAACGACTTCACACCTAACTAATCACTTGTCCTCACTGTCATACAAAAAGAATAAACCAGCTGTGGTCTCATCTCTTCATATAGAAGCCCAGCAGCTCCCAGCTCGGACTGGGACTGTAATGGTTTTAGGGTGGTAACCTGTAAATGGACAGATAAACCCCCCCTCCCGTCATGTTTTCAGGTATTAGAGGAATACAACATTGTCATATGACTTGTCATTTGATAACCAACCCCATTTCCTTCCCCCAGCTCTACCCCCCAATTGCCCTCATTTAGTGGTGTCCAGTTAGCAAACCATCACCCACCTGTCAATGTCAGGTGACACAAATGGCAGGGCTGTGTGTTAATGGCTCTGCCCTCAGAATAACACCTGCCTGGGGCTGCTGGCTGTCCTGCACCACAACTGGCTCCTGACACATGAAAGTCAGGGTTGCATTTGTTAAAGGGAGTGTACACAGAGCAGGATACTGCGATATGGCAGTAAACGTAAATATAACATATGCAGAAGGTGACGATAGCCCAGGTGTGTGATATTCTGCTGCTCCTGACTGCCATGTTTGGGTTGAGACCTTGTTAATACACCTGACATTTGTGTCAAAGTTAAGCATTTTAAACAAGGCGAGTCGTCCTGTCCACACCCTGTTTAACCCAACCTGGTGAGCAGTACGTACATTTAACCCACTGCTGATTTAACAACGGTTCGGGTTTGACCTTGCCGTTTAATTGGACCGCTGTCCTTGGCCCAGTATGCGTTCATGGATGAGGAAGCAAGTTATTGACCCAAGTATGTCAGATACTATGATGCTAGGTGGGGAAGAACCCTTTAATTGTTATTGGTTTGTTTATTTTGATGGCGTGTTACATCATGCATCCAAACATTGAACGGATAAATAATCTGGTGATGAATAGTTTCCATACCAAGCAGCTGATTGGACAGCGTTACGGTTCTTTATGTTGAGTACATTCTGTGTGTTTCGCCGTTTGTCCAGCGCTCCTGCTGGCACCTTCCCATTCCTTTGTGCACCAGTGTCTTTCTGTTGTTTTGGGCAGGTCCAGGCCAGTTTGAGTCTGAGCGTATGCATGGAAATGCACTTTGACCTCATCGTCCTGCATCATCCAGATGTGTTGGTCCAGGTTTTCCAGCTGTAGTTTATGTTGGACTAAAGTATCCTCAACCTTAAAGTCTGGAATGTGTCTGATAGAACTAAAAATACATGCTGAGTCTGTGATCTTTACAAACCAGGCTGTAAAATCAAGTTGATAAAAGCATGTTTTTATTTTTAGTATTCTACATATTTATGCTCTGAAACGCCACATTTGTTTACTTGGAATTTTTTAATCGTTCCAGAGCTCAAAATTGTTTATAAATCTGTAAATAAAACTGATTTACTGATGATATCAACACGATTACTTTCACTAGGCTTCTTCTAATCAGTGTGTTTTAAGTCTATTTAAATGTTGCTGAAAAAAAGGTTAATTTAAGATGGCAAAATAAATTTAAAAAAAAAAAAAAGGAGATAAAGGCAGTTAAAGCTGCCTGACAGGGCTTTTGCTTCTCTACACAGCAATCTGTGGCAAATGAAAAGGTCTCCTTCAACTTAGTTCTGACATAATCAACATTTTAGGGACAAAATTTAAAGCCTAGAGCACAAAAATGTCTGAAATGCACTAAAATGCAGGAATAATCGCCGTGGTTGAAATAAATTCCTGAAAAACTCTGTTTTCTCTGACATGGCCAAGGCGACAGGTTTGTTCACAGTAAGCGACCGCTACTCTCCATCACAGCCATCTGTAACATTTCTCTCGTTTCTTTACAAGTATTTCAGCACGTTATTTATTATGTTTCTTGTTTTGTTTTCCTGCTTATCTATTTATCTACATGTTTAGAGATTTTCTGAGACATTTGAAAGAAATTGAGGCTTTTTCCTGAACTTCTTTCTCCAAAGACATATTATTTTCTAATCCATTTTTTAGCCTTTTTGTTAGTTTTGCTCTGTTAGAAAAGCTGCAGCACCGTTAAATTGTATATTTGTCGTATCTAAACATATTAAAGGTGCTAGTTATTAAACTAGAAGAGGTCCCATCATGCATGTGGAATATTCTCCAAAATCTCAGTGTAAATGTGCGACTCGCTGATGTGATGACTTAACCAGGTGACTCCTTTCTGAAGGTAAAAACAGCCTGCAGGCTCCTCCCAACGCTGCTCCTGGTAGAACAATGATCAGAAAACCCTGCAGAGTTCCAGCTTGTGTGCTGTGGAGAGGACTGGTAAAAATGTCAGACATTATGTTGTGGACTTTAGAGAAGTCCAGAAAATCAGGGAGAATGATTCGACAGGAAGCCTTCAAACCAGGAGACACATGGATGGATTTCCAGCTTTCTCCTTGATGAGGAAATGAACAGATTTGAACTCCTGTAATCCCCACCAGCTCCTCGCTGAACATCAGCCGTTTGTGGTCTTGTTAAACTTTCAGGTCACTCTTATGTTTTCTGTAAAGATGCTTCCTCTATAACATGTTTATGAGGCCAGAAAAAAAGCTTGCAGGTGAATCTGTTTTTGTTGAATGTATTTCACACGAAGGAAGGGTTGCTAAGCAACCATAAAACAGGTGACAGGCTCAATATTTTTGGGATTTGATACGACACACATGAAATCCCTCCTTCGCCTGTTGTATCTCCGCATGCGTGTCGAGCAGCCGACAACGGTTCAGGCTCATTCAGGAGGTTTTCACAGCAGCGCTGCGGATCCAGGACAACCTCTGGTTATGTAGCTCGGCTGTCCCGAGTAACAGGATCACCCTGAAGAGCATTAACTCAATCCTGCTATTTTGATTCAACATATCTGCATTCAGATAAACACGGTTGCCACGAGGCGACCTTTTCCAAACGGACACTGATGTGATGATGGAAATCATTCCAGCTGTCGGATCAAAATATCGGTTTAAATGCAGAAATGAATCATCCATAAAAGCAGGAGCAGATCTGATGATTACCGCTGCAAATTTGATGAAATATATTTGATGTTAAAAGAGAATCCTGATATGTGGAAGAAAATGCTCCAAAAGTAGTTTTCTCAACATTGAAGCAAATAAATGAGGATAAAAAAAACATTAAATCAGTTTCAGATGTGGAAACATCAACAGGTGGACGGTTTACTGGGTCTGCGTTACCTGGTTGGCGTGTTCTCTCACAGGCGTGTGGACGTTCACGTGCACATGACCTCCTTTTGGAAGGCGGTGCTTCTACATGTGTCCATCTGTGTTGCACCACAAGTTGCCAGATTAAATCACCGAACACAAGCCTTAATGTCAGATTATGATAGAATATTTACACTGTAGAAATTTGAGCATTAATCCGTCACAATTACATAACGGGACATAAATCTGTTTGTTGCCAGATGAGATTCTTGTCTGCAACAGAAGCCGGCAGGAGACGGGTAGAAAAGAATAAATTGCAGCAATATTTACTTTTTATTACCTTTATTGCAGCAGTTTTCTGGTTAATTTTTATGTTTTTCTCATTTTAGCTTCAGTTTTTTGTGAGAAACCTCCAGAAAGATGAGCCAGAAAAAGCTCTCCTGGGGTCAAACTGTAGATTATGAAAGATGTTTTGTTAGAATCAGGATATAATGTGTAATTTAAAATGTTTGGAAAAGGGGTCAAATGCTGATGGATTACACACACACCTCTCACACACACATTTCATAATAGTATTTGTCTTGTGCCGTGCAGCCATCATGCACTGTAATGATATATTTTCACAGGATTTTTTATTTTTGTTGCTGAAAAAATGGATTCTTCTGACATAATCTTGTCTCCAAATGTAAAACATTGTCTGAGGCGCCCGGTAACACATCCCTGTTCTCCTGTTTCCTCAGGTCCAGTAAAACCATGAACCTATGCTCCAAATGTTTTGCTGGTAAGTGTTTTTTCTCTTTGTACTTCTGACATGGAAAAAAGCCGTTTTCTGTCCCGACTGGCTGCTGTTTGTTGTGACACAAAGAGAAGTTGGTTGGTTAGATGGAAAAATGCCGCTGCGTTGCGTTTCTGCGTCCATCCTGAACCTTTGACCATGATTTCTGATGACAGCAGCTTCTCTCTGAGGCGAGTCCGTCTGGCTGTGGAATACCTTCAGCCAGATGTGTTGCTGTGATGGGAAGAGCCGACATCTTCGGCAGGTTGCTTCTGTTTGTCTCGGCTCAGTCAGAAAACGGGTTTATTCAGGATGCTTCAGCAGATGTGTGACTCCACGTCTCCTGGGCTTTGGTGCACAGTTGTTGCTTGACGACAGAGTTGAGAGGTTTTGCTGCAGAGAGTCGAATCCCCTGAGTCTTTGGTGGATTTGCTTGCAGCTGGTTAAACCTCACAACGAGGTGTGAAGCTGTTGAACGTTGGTCGTATTATAACTGGCATGCAGTCGCTCTCGCTGTCGACCAGCAGCAGGTTGAGGTAAAGACGCTGTCCGCCAGCGGCAGGTTGAGGTAAAGACGCTGTCCGCCAGCGGCAGGTTGAGGTAAAGACGCTGTCCGCCAGCGGCAGGTTAAAGGTAAAGACGCTGTCCGCCAGCGGCAGGTTGAGGTAAAGACGCTGTCTTCCAGCGGCAGGTTGAGGTAAAGACGCTGTCTTCCAGCGGCAGGTTGAGGTAAAGACGCTGTCTTCCAGCGGCAGGTTGAGGTAAAGACGCTGTCTTCCAGCGGCAGGTTGAGGTAAAGACGCTGTCTTCCAGCGGCAGGTTGAGGTAAAGACGCTGTCTTCCAGCGGCAGGTTGAGGTAAAGACGCTGTCCTCCAGCGGCAGGTTGAGGTAGACGCTGTCCGCCAGCGGCAGGTTGAGGTAGACGCTGTCCGCCAGCGGCAGGTTGAGGTAGACGCTGTCCGCCAGCGGCAGGTTGAGGTAGACGCTGTCCGCCAGCGGCAGGTTGAGGTAGACGCTGTCCGCCAACGGCAGGTTGAGGTAGACGCTGTCCGCCAGCGGCAGGTTGAGGTAGACGCTGTCTTCCAGCGGCAGGTGGAGGTAAAGACGCTGTCTTCCAGCGGCAGGTGGAGGTAAAGACGCTGTCTTCCAGCGGCAGGTGGAGGTAAAGACGCTGTCTTCCAGCGGCAGGTGGAGGTAAAGACGCTGTCTTCCAGCGGCAGGTTGAGGTAAAGACGCTGTCTGCCAGCGGCAGGTTGAGGTAAAGACGCTGTCTGCCAGCGGCAGGTTGAGGTAAAGACGCTGTCTGCCAGCGGCAGGTTGAGGTAAAGACGCTGTCTGCCAGCGGCAGGTTGAGGTAAAGACGCTGTCCGCCAGCGGCAGGTTGAGGTAAAGACGCTGTCCGCCAGCGGCAGGTTGAGGTAAAGACGCTGTCCGCCAGCGGCAGGTGGAGGTAAAGACGCTGTCCGCCAGCGGCAGGTGGAGGTAAAGACGCTGTCCGCCAGCGGCAGGTTGAGGTAAAGACGCTGTCCGCCAGCGGCAGGTTGAGGTAAAGACGCTGTCCGCCAGCGGCAGGTTGAGGTAAAGACGCTGTCCGCCAGCGGCAGGTTGAGGTAAAGACGCTGTCCGCCAGCGGCAGGTTGAGGTAAAGACGCTGTCCGCCAGCGGCAGGTTGAGGTAAAGACGCTGTCCGCCAGCGGCAGGTTGAGGTAAAGACGCTGTCCGCCAGCGGCAGGTTGAGGTAAAGACGCTGTCCGCCAGCGGCAGGTTGAGGTAAAGACGCTGTCCGCCAGCGGCAGGTTGAGGTAAAGACGCTGTCCGCCAGCGGCAGGTTGAGGTAAAGACGCTGTCCGCCAGCGGCAGGTTGAGGTAAAGACGCTGTCCGCCAGCGGCAGGTTGAGGTAAAGACGTGTCCGCCAGCGGCAGGTTGAGGTAAAGACGCTGTCCGCCAGCGGCAGGTTGAGGTAAAGACGCTGTCTTCCAGCGGCAGGTGGAGGTAAAGACGCTGTCTTCCAGCGGCAGGTGGAGGTAAAGACGCTGTCTTCCAGCCGCAGGTGGAGGTAAAGACGCTGTCTTCCAGCCGCAGGTGGAGGTAAAGACGATGTCTTCCAGCGGCGGGTGGAGGTAAAGACGATGTCTTCCAGCGGCGGGTGGAGGGAAAGACGCTGTCTTCCAGCGGCGGGTGGAGGGAAAGACGCTGTCTTCCAGCGGCGGGTGGAGGGAAAGACGCTGTCTTCCAGCGGCAGGTGGAGGGAAAGACGCTGTCTTCCAGCGGCAGGTGGAGGGAAAGACGCTGTCTTCCAGCGGCAGGTGGAGGGAAAGACGCTGTCTTCCAGCGGCAGGTTGAGGGAAAGACGCTGTCTTCCAGCGGCAGGTTGAGGGAAAGACGCTGTCTTCCAGCGGCAGGTTGAGGGAAAGACGCTGTCTTCCAGCGGCAGGTTGAGGGAAAGACGCTGTCTTCCAGCGGCAGGTTGAGGTAAAGACGCTGTCTTCCAGCGGCAGGTTGAGGTAAAGACGCTGTCTTCCAGCGGCAGGTTGAGGTAAAGACGCTGTCTTCCAGCGGCAGGTTGAGGTAAAGACGCTGTCTTCCAGCGGCAGGTTGAGGTAAAGACGCTGTCTTCCAGCGGCAGGTTGAGGTAAAGACGCTGTCTTCCAGCGGCAGGTGGAGGTAAAGACGCTGTCCGCCAGCGGCAGGTGGAGGTAAAGACGCTGTCCGCCAGCGGCAGGTGGAGGTAAAGACGCTGTCCGCCAGCGGCAGGTGGAGGTAAAGACGCTGTCCGCCAGCGGCAGGTGGAGGTAAAGACGCTGTCCGCCAGCGGCAGGTGGAGGTAAAGACGCTGTCCGCCAGCGGCAGGTGGAGGTAAAGACGCTGTCCGCCAGCGGCAGGTGGAGGTAAAGACGCTGTCCTCCAGCGGCAGGTGGAGGTAAAGACGCTGTCTTCCAGCGGCAGGTTGAGGTAAAGACGCTGTCTTCCAGCGGCAGGTTGAGGTAAAGACGCTGTCTTCCAGCGGCAGGTTGAGGTAAAGACGCTGTCCTCCAGCGGCAGGTTGAGGTAAAGACGCTGTCCGCCAGCGGCAGGTGGAGGTAAAGACGCTGTCCGCCAGCGGCAGGTGGAGGTAAAGACGCTGTCCGCCAGCGGCAGGTGGAGGTAAAGACGCTGTCCGCCAGCGGCAGGTGGAGGTAAAGACGCTGTCCGCCAGCGGCAGGTGGAGGTAAAGACGCTGTCTTCCAGCGGCAGGTTGAGGTAAAGACGCTGTCCGTCAGCGGCAGGTGGAGGTAAAGACGCTGTCTTCCAGCGGCAGGTGGAGGTAAAGACGCTGTCTTCCAGCGGCAGGTGGAGGTAAAGACGCTGTCTTCCAGCGGCAGGTGGAGGTAAAGACGCTGTCTTCCAGCGGCAGGTGGAGGTAAAGACGCTGTCTTCCAGCGGCAGGTGGAGGTAAAGACGCTGTCTTCCAGCGGCAGGTGGAGGTAAAGACGCTGTCTTCCAGCGGCAGGTGGAGGTAAAGACGCTGTCTTCCAGCGGCAGGTTGAGGTAAAGACGCTGTCTTCCAGCGGCAGGTGGAGGTAAAGACGCTGTCCGCCAGCGGCAGGTGGAGGTAAAGACGCTGTCCGCCAGCGGCAGGTGGAGGTAAAGACGCTGTCCGCCAGCGGCAGGTGGAGGTAAAGACGCTGTCCGCCAGCGGCAGGTGGAGGTAAAGACGCTGTCCGCCAGCGGCAGGTGGAGGTAAAGACGCTGTCCGCCAGCGGCAGGTTGAGGTAAAGACGCTTTCCGTCAGCGGCAGGTGGAGGTAGACGCTGTCCGCCAGCGGCAGGTTGAGGTAGACGCTGTCCGCCAGCGGCAGGTTGAGGTAGACGCTGTCCGCCAGCGGCAGGTTGAGGTAAAGACGCTGTCCGCCAGCGGCAGGTTGAGGTAAAGACGCTGTCTTCCAGCGGCAGGTTGAGGTAAAGACGCTGTCTTCCAGCGGCAGGTTGAGGTAAAGACGCTGTCTTCCAGCGGCAGGTTGAGGTAAAGACGCTGTCCGCCAGCGGCAGGTTGAGGTAAAGACGCTGTCCGCCAGCGGCAGGTTGAGGTAAAGACGCTGTCCGCCAGCGGCAGGTTGAGGTAAAGACGCTGTCCGCCAGCGGCAGGTTGAGGTAAAGACGCTGTCCGCCAGCGGCAGGTTGAGGTAAAGACGCTGTCCGCCAGCGGCAGGTTGAGGTAAAGACGCTGTCCGCCAGCGGCAGGTTGAGGTAAAGACGCTGTCCGCCAGCGGCAGGTTGAGGTAAAGACGCTGTCCGCCAGCGGCAGGTTGAGGTAAAGACGCTGTCCGCCAGCGGCAGGTTGAGGTAAAGACGCTGTCCGCCAGCGGCAGGTTGAGGTAAAGACGCTGTCCGCCAGCGGCAGGTGGAGGTAAAGACGCTGTCCGCCAGCGGCAGGTGGAGGTAAAGACGCTGTCCTCCAGCGGCAGGTGGAGGTAAAGACGCTGTCTTCCAGCGGCAGGTGGAGGTAAAGACGCTGTCTTCCAGCGGCAGGTGGAGGTAAAGACGCTGTCTTCCAGCGGCAGGTGGAGGTAAAGACGCTGTCTTCCAGCGGCAGGTGGAGGTAAAGACGCTGTCTTCCAGCGGCAGGTGGAGGTAAAGACGCTGTCTTCCAGCGGCAGGTGGAGGTAAAGACGCTGTCTTCCAGCGGCAGGTGGAGGTAAAGACGCTGTCTTCCAGCGGCAGGTGGAGGTAAAGACGCTGTCTTCCAGCGGCAGGTGGAGGTAAAGACGCTGTCTTCCAGCGGCAGGTGGAGGTAAAGACGCTGTCTTCCAGCGGCAGGTGGAGGTAAAGACGCTGTCTTCCAGCGGCAGGTGGAGGTAAAGACGCTGTCTTCCAGCGGCAGGTGGAGGTAAAGACGCTGTCTTCCAGCGGCAGGTGGAGGTAAAGACGCTGTCTTCCAGCGGCAGGTGGAGGTAAAGACGCTGTCCTCCAGCGGCAGGTTGAGGTAGACGCTGTCCGCCAGCGGCAGGTTGAGGTAGACGCTGTCCTCCAGCGGCAGGTTGAGGTAGACGCTGTCCTCCAGCGGCAGGTTGAGGTAGACGCTGTCCGCCAGCGGCAGGTTGAGGTAAAGACGCTGTCCTCCAGCGGCAGGTTGAGGTAAAGACGCTGTCCTCCAGCGGCAGGTTGAGGTAAAGACGCTGTCCTCCAGCGGCAGGTTGAGGTAAAGACGCTGTCCTCCAGCGGCAGGTTGAGGTAAAGACGCTGTCCGCCAGCGGCAGGTTGAGGTAAAGACGCTGTCCGCCAGCGGCAGGTTGAGGTAAAGACGCTGTCCGCCAGCGGCAGGTTGAGGTAAAGACGCTGTCCGCCAGCGGCAGGTTGAGGTAAAGACGCTGTCCGCCAGCGGCAGGTTGAGGTAAAGACGCTGTCCGCCAGCGGCAGGTTGAGGTAAAGACGCTGTCCGCCAGCGGCAGGTTGAGGTAAAGACGCTGTCCGCCAGCGGCAGGTTGAGGTAAAGACGCTGTCCGCCAGCGGCAGGTTGAGGTAAAGACGCTGTCCGCCAGCGGCAGGTTGAGGTAAAGACGCTGTCCGCCAGCGGCAGGTTGAGGTAAAGACGCTGTCCGCCAGCGGCAGGTTGAGGTAAAGACGCTGTCCGCCAGCGGCAGGTTGAGGTAAAGACGCTGTCCGCCAGCGGCAGGTTGAGGTAAAGACGCTGTCTTCCAGCGGCAGGTGGAGGTAAAGACTAACTGATTTTGGACTGCTAATGAGGCAGAATTGACGAGTAAAAATCATTTTCCTACTGTTTAAAGCAAAGGTTTAAGTCTCAAAGACGACTGTTTTGCAGATCGACAACCAGCTGCGGACGCAGAAAACCGTATCCCTTTCTTTTTTTTTTTTTTTTTTTTTTAAATGTAGAAATTTTTATGTTTTCTCTAAATCACCTGAAATATTTGTTTTTGCTGCAACGCGTTTATGACAAAGAAAAGTCTAAACAAAGGATTGAACAAGTCAGAAAAGTTTCCTCCAGTTTGATTTAGGCTGGATGTGTCAGAGGTGCGCTGCAGCCTTGTCGGTGGCCATGGCAACTGTTGCATACAGCAGACAGCGAGGACCTGAGGGCCCGGCTTGGAATCAGACAACAAGGCTTAGAATAGACGCGATGCACTCGGGTGTAGAAGCGTGTGAGCCCACATGTGAAGGAGAAACTGAAATCCAGTCTGACCTCTCGCCCTGTCTTGAGGGGAAAGCGTGAAGATGGCGTCCACCAGTTCAATAAAGTCCGAAGTGCAGCTCAGTTGTCTAAAATTATCTTATTTTCCTTTCACTAAGTTATACTTTAGTTGGAAAAGTCAGCTTGTAGTTATAAAGCTTAAAAAAAAACTATTTCAGTACATTTAGACAAGTTTAGAGTTTTACATGAACCATGAAAAGTATTACAGATGCTGTAAAAAGCAGAAAAAACATTTTAAATCTACAACATCTCATTTTGTTTTTAAAACATGGTGATTTACTGTGATTTATCATTTAGGCGTTTATTTGTGGATTAAAATTAGCTTTTTATGACGCGTCCCGTTACGCATCTCGGTACACTTTCTGGCACACAACAGTCTGTCGTTTTGTTAGCTCTATGATGCTATGTCTAGATTTCTGAGCTTTCTACAGCGTTAAAGTGTTGAATACTCATCAGACGGGAATGGCGCCGTTTTTTTTTTATCTCTTAAACGCATGTTTGAGTTTTCCAGCAGTGTCTATGTTTGGTTTCCATGGCGACAGAAACGAATGGTGTAAGAGAGTTTTCTACTTAAAAATTTTAGTGACCTCTCGGAGGAGGGACTCAGTGATTGGTCATCTTCTTTAGGTTGTGCATGTTCACAAAAAGAAAGCCACACCCACCTTTTCTGCTCAGTATAAATACTCCGAGCTGTCAACCAATCAGTCGCAGCCTGCAGGACAGAGGGCGGAGCTTTCTCTGTTTGTTTCTGACAGAGGCTGATCTGAGAGGATCAATACAACATGAATGAAGGGTTTGTGAAAAATGCTTCATTGTTGATTGTGCTTCTGAGCTCGAATAATAAAATAAATTAGACTAAAATGTGAATCATAGAGACACTTAGAGATAAAAGCTGACATGATGGCAGGAGCCTGCATCATGAAGAGTGTCCTTCCTTGTTTCACTTTGCTTCTTTTCATCCCTTCTTGTTTAAATCCACCCCTCTCCATGTCCTTTCCCCCCAAATTCCTCTTCACTCCCCCCCCGTACTGTCCTTGACCACAGATGTCCAGAAGAAGCAGCCTGTGGACGACTGTACCTCCAAGCCAATCCAAAGCACTGGGAGTAGCCAATCGCCCGTTTTCAGTAGCGAGACGAGCAGTAGCAGTAGCCAATCCCTATCGTTGTCGCTGCCCTCCAGCACCGAGCAGCCGCCAGCCGAAGAGCCGTCGCCCATGTTTCCCAGCATGAGGGAAGGTAAGACGGCTGGAAGGTAAAATGGGATTGGTTTAAATGGCAGAAGGTGAGGGAAAAAAAGTAAGAATCTGCCAAACGATGGCGTTATGAAATCTGGCACCGCTTTGAAAAATCTGGGTCATTTTTATGGTCAAGTATTAACGGCTTGTTTGTCTGAAGAAAGACTGGACTGTCTGTTGTTTTTGTCTCATATCCAGTGAGAAAGAACAGAGGTATAGAGCATGGCTGACAAGATGTAAAGCTCTGACCGGATTCAGTCACAAGCTGGAGGGACACTGAAACACACCTCCCACACCAAGGAAGCAGATGTTTAATGTGAAGTATAGAAAATGTCTCGTGATAATCCTGACGTCAGCAGCGTTTCCTTGTAGATAGCAGCAGTGGGATGTCTTCGTGGCTTGTACAGTTTGTAACAAGCAGGAAAGACGGAGTCGCTCTGCCAGCAGGGTCACTGATTGAATCAACGTAGAGATACAAGAACCAGTCTGTTCGTGTTCAAACACTTGGTAACAACAGGAGGTCACAAAGTAACTCCATCAGGATACGTGTCCATAAGAGACACAAAAACACACCAAGTTACACACATGAATGATGCAGTAAATGGACAAATGCTCCCTTTGTAGCGTAGAACATAAATGGGCACACGAACAACCAAGTTCTGGATACACAGAACACTTGGCTCTCAGAAGCGTCTGAAGTTTTCTCCACCAAAACCTGCAAATTCCCGGATTCTTCTGCAGCATTGGGGGGAAAATGAAAATCACCGCCTCCAAGCTGATGTGTTGGTGTTTAAGGACGTTAAACAGCTTTGGCTGACTCCGTCGGGGTGAGACAAACCAAAGATCTGTGGAGAACAACCCTGTTTGTTTCTGCTTGGTTGCAGTAGGAGCAGACCTAAAGGGTTGAAGGTAGTCCGACTCATTCTTCTGGGATTTTTCCACTAAACTTACGTTTACTGAACATCAAGATAAAAGGCTTGTTCACACCTCTGGTTGCTTCTGACTGGAGATGCTGTAGCACATATGCCTGACTGATGTTCTGAAGGCCCATTTAAGCTGGTAACTCCATATGTACGCTTCAAACATCACCGCCCATACTTCCTTTACGCCAGAGTTTCTCAAACCCAGTCCTCAGACCCCCCTGCCCTGCATGTTTTAGACATGATCCTCCTCCAAAGCGCCTGAGTCAGATTATTGAACTTCCTCATCAAGTTCTTTGCGGCCTGTTAATGAGCCCTTTATTTCATTCAGGTGTGTTAAGGTAGGGTTGCCTATAAAACATGCAGGGCGAGGGGGCCTGAGGACTGGAACTGAGAAACACTGCTTTACCTTGTCATGGCGGGACGTCCACCAGAGGGCAGCGGAGAGTTTATAGTTCACCCCCGAGTTCTGACTTACCTTTCAGACAAACCCGGTGACGATGGCAGAGGCACCCCCATCCGTGCGCCCATTAAATACGTCCTGATTTCTTTTCCTTTGCACTTTTTACTGGTCTCATTTCAGCCGTAACCCCCACCGTTTAAAACAGAGGCGCTCCATTGGCTCCATCTGGCTACGTGTCCATAAGGGGCACAAAAACTAAGTTACACACGTGAAAGATGCAGAAAATGGACAAATGCTCCGTTTTGTAGCGTAGAACATAAATGGGCCTTTGGACGTTCCACCCACAGAAGTAACCAGTAAAACCATCAGCCCTCTGTGTCCCCAGTAAGACGGCAACAATTATCTCATCAGAGAGAAGTTCAGATTCAAACCAGCTGACTTTCACCACAATACACCAACCACGCTGCATCCGGACTCAGGCGGGTGTTTTCAGCCAATCAGAGCAGCAGGATGAGCCACGAGGTGCTCTGATTGGATGGGAGGTCTGCGGTCCAGGCTGCATATCACGTAGTTCTCAGGTTTCCCAGACAGAACGTGTAAACGGCCAACATCAGATTCATTTTAACACGTTATTTATAACTGCTTTCATGTGTGTGTTATAGATTTACAGCCTACTGGTTTGACACCAGTATAACGTTTATGAATATTTAACAGAAATAGGATTGTTCTGGACATCTGCCATGTTTCCCATTTTTGTGGCCGCCGTAGCTTTTCCTCCGTTGCTATGATGAGGACGGTCTGTATCTGTAGCTAAATGACCCAACACGCCATGCCGGCGGGGTTTAACCGGATATCAAAGGTTCATATGAACTGTAAATTTACTGAATATTTCAGTTGTTTCTTTAAAAAAGCCTGATTGATCTGTAAGCACTGACGTTTCCTGCTTTACTCTCAAGTTAAATATGGAAAAGTCATGTCCAGCAGGACTGCTGGGAACTCTCCAGGTAATATTTTTGCTTTTGATCACACCCCATTGACACCAGTGATGATTTTACTTCCAGTATGGCCAGTAAACGTTTTCTCTCCCTCAGCCTGGATGCGGGGCGTGGAAGGTTGTCCATCACTCATCCTGTGTTTGTCCATCTGCAGGCGCGTCGTCCACAGAAACAGCCCAAGGCACACTCTGCACACCCACAAAACGTCCACGAGAATCAGGTAGAGGCCGCTCTGCGCCACCCGGCCCGCTTTAGGCGCCAGATCTCTGACCGCTGCTGTGTGTTTGCAGCCTCGGGCCCGGACAGCGAGGCCACACCGGAGAAACGGCCGCGGACGGAAGAAAAGGAAGGGAGCAGCGACGAGGCCCGCGGGACGCCCAAACAGAAGAACCGCCGGCGCTGCTATCGCTGCCAAACCAAACTAGAGCTGGTGCAGCAGGAACTGGGCTCCTGTCGCTGCGGTCAGTATCGACTCTGTCCCAGTTAAACAGCTTCCATGAAGGGAACCGCGACCAGTTTGTGATAGGGCTGAGCGATTGATCGATTTAATTGATTAATTCGAATTTGAAGATTTATTTTTATGAAAATCAGGATTTTTTTTTTTTTTGCCCCGCCAGCACCTTTTGGGCTTCCGTACTTTATATTGATGTCAAGGCACTCCCGCTGGTTTCCCACAGAAACGCATAAACACAACAACATGGCAGCTAGCAACAAACAACAAGCGTCCCCTCTGCGTTTTCATTATATGTTTTGCAAAATAAAAATATTTGTACGTTTTGACAAACAACAGTTGTAATTTGCGGGTGTTTCCATTGAACAGTGTTTAGCACATTAGCATCATGTTTCGTAATTGCGGTTAATGCAAAGTAGCTACGTAGCGTTATTTTAGGGTTTTTTACTTGCTGCGGAGAATTTGCTTCGGATTTTCGAGCTTATCTCCCTCATTTTCTTTTCTAAAACTCTGAAATTCGCTGTTGTTTATTCCAGACCGCACCATCTTTACCGGGAATTACCTGGTCACGACCATATATGGACATGACCCCCGGCGTCACGTCTGGGGACACGTAAACACAAAAAAGTGTTTCCATTACACTTTTGCTCTATATATATATATATATATATATATATATATATATATATATATATATATATATACACACACACACACACACAAGTGAAATGAGGCCGATTCTTAAATGTATGATCAAAAGGTAAAAACTATCACAGTGGAAACACACTAAGTACAAACATGTTTTTTAATAATAAGATTGTTTAACAGCTTGTTTGGTTGCTCTTTAAATTCAGGTAAACTCCGAGGCTGACTGCAATAAAAGCATTTTTGAAAAAGAATAATTTTTGACATTAAGGTCAGTCCTCTCTCGCACGGCTGCAGCTGGTGCAGAACGCTGCAGCGCGTCTTTTAACTGGATCTCGAAAGTCTGACCATGTTTTACCAATTTTGTCTTCCCTTCACTGGCTCCCTGTCCGTTACAGAATTGATTTTAAGATTCTTTTATTTGTTTTTAAATGCCTGAACGGTCTGGCCCCTCGCTACCTGTCAGACCTCCTGGTGAGGTATTCCCCTACACGCTCTCTGAGGTCCACAGATCAACTTCTGCTTGTGGTTCCTAAGACGAAGCGTAAACTGAGAGGTGACCGAGCTTTTTCTGTTATTGGTCCCAAGTTGTGGAATAAGCTGCCCCTGTACATTAGACAGGCTGAATCGCTTCTTGTTTTTAAGTCTTGTCTGAAGACTCATTTTTTCTCTTTGGCATTTTACTAATTTAAAGGGTTGTTTTACTATTAACAATGTGCTGATGCCCCAATTATGATGTAAATATGTATGTTTTATTGTTTCTTCTGTACAGCACTTTGGTCAACTTTGTTGTTTTTAACGGTGCTTTATAAATAAACTGGATTGGATTGGATTAAGGGGAAAAAATCGATTAAAATCGGATTTGTTTTAAAAAAAAATCAGAGTTTATTTTTCGGCCGTATCGCCCGGCTCTAGTTAACTGGGCTGAGACTCACCGCTTGTCTCCGCTTGCCTTGCAGGCTACGTCTTCTGCATGCTCCACCGTCTCCCCGAGCAGCACGACTGTCTGTTCGACCATCTGGGCCGCGGCCGCGAGGAGGCCGTCCTCAAGATGGTGAAGCTGGACCGCAAGGTGGGCCGCTCGTGCCAACGCATCGGCGAGGAGTGCTCCTGATTGGCCACAGCATGACCAGCTGTCTAATTAGAGATGAGGCGCTTACAAGGAGGAGGAGGAAGGAGAGCTGGGAGGAATGACAAATGGGGTGATGGGAGGGGGGGGAGGGAGGTAGGGAGGGAGGGGGGGTAAAAACAAATAAAGAGGAGGGTAGGGTTGTTACATCCTGCATCTGACCCAACGTTTCTGGATCTTACCCTGTTGAAGTCCCGATGTTTGCCTGGAGCATCTGTTTGGACTCTGGAGGCCTCCAGGGCCCGGTCGGGGCCCCGTGGCCGCTCCGTATAGCATGTTCACACACACAGCCTTAACCCCACCGCCATGTCCAGAGGACGGACTCGGAGACGGATCCAGTCAGGCATACATCACGCACAGTTCTGCTGAATCTCGCCATGGTCTCCTCCTCTTCGTCACGCTTCGTCTTTTCAGCTGTTTTCTCACTTTTGACCTTTTTCTCTCCCCCTATTCCCTGGCGACGGGTCCCTCAGGTCGCCATCCAGCCTGCAACCCGCTCTGCCTCCTTGTCTTCTAATCAGCATCAGTTTTCTCTTCTTCTTTTTTTACCGTCTGGCCGTCATGGAGGACAACACAGCCAATCTCTGCCTCTGCTCACACGGACTGTTGGCGAACCAGAAACCCGACGAGAAACCAAACCAACACTACTGGACGGGTCGTTCAGATGGATCATTTTCCCAGTTTCCCAGTTTGAGTGTTTCCGTCGTTCTGCAACTGAATTTTCATCACTAAAACGTCACGCGACGCCTCAACGTCATCATCTGGGTCAGAACTGAGATGCACACAACGCCAACTACCCTTCTGTCATCGTTTTGGTTTTTTTTAAATTCAGAATTTCATAAAAAATTGACTGAAAATATTTTGTTTTGCCAAACAAGACACCGGTTCTGCGTGTGAGCTTTCCATGCTCAGTTTTTCCTTTCAGAGTGACCCTGAGGCTGGTTACCATGGCAACCAGGTGAATGACAGCAGGCGGGACGGTAACCGGCTGGTCTTGGTGCAGTTTTCTGTCGGAAGCTTAGACCCCACCAACCGTTCCGATGTCTCAGGTGTCTGAAGACGCCGCGGCCGCTCTCGGCTGCAGGAATAATGTGAATTCTAAAATTACCTGGTTTCCCCCGTTTTATCTTTATTTCTGTTTGATCTCGGTCACGCCCCCCCCCTGGCCTGAATCGACCCCAAATGGCGGCTTGGACTTTGTGCTGTGCATATTGTTCAGCTACTCACATCTCCTTCTCAACGGGTGATCTACCAACATTTTTGTTTGTCACATTGCAGAAGTTGACATCTTTAATCCTCCCACGTTGTCATTTCTGTTGGATTTGGGCATTGTGCACGTGCACGTGCACGTGCAGTAAAACTAGAAGTGATCTGTTTAGAAGAGCTGCAGAATCTCCATAAAAATGTGCTTTGCAGCATTTTAAGGAAGTGCAATTTGAAGGCTGTTGAACTGTACATGTTTTCAGTTTGGAGAAATGAGAAACGTGAAGCACTAGATTTTCCTGGCCGGTCTGGAGACTCGGAGCGCGTCGTCTTTTGCAAAGTAACTTCATAAACGTTGTCGGGTTGGAAGCCCGTAGAACACCACTTTACTATGCTAATCCTCATGCACAAGTTATTGTTTCTTCTCTCCTTCACCCTCCCGTCTTCTCCAGTTCGACTCAGCAAAGCGGAAGCGTCGTGGAGAAGTGTCGCGGCTGGTTCTTGTTTTCTTATGTTTTTGTTTTGTTTTTTTCTTTGAGTGCTAATGAGAAACAGAAGAAATAAATATCTTTCTGTATCTTTGAAAGAAAAGATTATTTAACCTTATATCAGTTTGAGTTACTTACACCCTAGCATAGAGTGTCCTATTTAGTTTAAATGTATAAAGCAAGAACATAATTCTGTCCTTTTTTTTTTTTTTTTCTTTTAATTTTATCGTGTTTCCTTTTTCTGCCGAGGAAAATAAAACTGGATTGGAGGATGTGGAGTGTTTGTTTGTTTTGCAGCATTTTCTAAGAGACGAGACATGAGCAGGACACCGGGAGCTAGTTTTACCTCCGGTGACTCAGCTCCAACATGAAGCTTAAAAGTAAGAATTTTTACATTTAATTAGTCAACAATGCTTTGTTAAATATAAATAAAAGAAAATGTGATGACTTATAAATGGCATAAATCGCAGCAGAACATTTCACCGTTTCGTGAGAAATATTCTGCTGGAAGCAACAAAATGTTGGAAATGTGGCACAAATAAAAAAAACTGGTGGAAAGTTTGTCTTAGAAGTTGATTACTGACACGTCAGTAACACAAATGGGTGTAAAAGGAGCACCTCAGAGAGGCAGAGTCTCTCAGCTGTCGAGATGAACTGGTTCACCAATCTGAGACAAACTGGGTCAAAAAATTGTGTAACAATTCCGTAAAAATGTTCGTCAGTGTTAAAGTAGACAGACTTTAAAGATCCCACCGTCTGTAGGGTTTGATATGAAGATTCAGGGAATAAGGAGTCTCTGTGTGCTGGGGACACAGTTGAAGCGAAAACTGGATGTTTGGCCTTCATGTAGCACTGCGTTAAAAGCAGACATGATTCTCTACTGGAAACCAATGCATGGACTCAGAAAGACTCAGAAATCACAGTGAACCCAGTTCAGCCTGAAATCCACACATGCAGGTTAAAACTGATAATCTGAAGATTTTATTATGATAATTATTTTATTTTATTTATTCATTTATTTTCCTTTTATCATTTTGCAATCATCGTCAGTCTTGATATGGCCGAGCTGGACCTGGCAGGGAAAGAGGGAAAAAAAAGTGGAAATGAAAGGAGGAAAAAGAGAGACAGAAAATAAAGGCGTGTCTAAGCTGCTAAAGTTACAGTGTTTGCAAAACAATATAAAGTACTGAAAAAATACAACAAGACATAAGTAGGATAGTGACAATATTCGAAAACAGAAAAAAAAAGAAAAATAAAAGTTAAAAAAAGTAAATGAATGAATAAAATAATTACAATACCAACCGTTATTAAACACACCTACAGAGAGTCATCAGCAACATTTAGCAGGAAGCAGATGGGAAGATGAGCGCTTTGTGGGCGTGCACGTGTGACTGTTCAACCTGTGATCATGCAATCAAAGATCAGCTGAGTGCTTGTAGGGGAACACGACCACGACCCGAGGTGTAGGGGAGGAACCCAAGGCCCTCAGGGCCCGGCAAGCCCAACGTGCACAGAGCCCGGGCAGGCAAAGCAGAGAGAGCCTCCGTCCCCCGAGCCCAGAGCAGTGGAAGCCTCCAGGCAGGCGCCACCAGCCACGAGGCAGGGGCACCGGGTAGCACAGGGCGACGGCACGCCGGCCCGGCGGGCGCCGGGTGCCGAAGCGCGGGCCGCACAGAGAGCCGGCAGCCCACAGGCCCCAGGACCACCCGTACCCCCCGGCCAAGACCCAGCGGGCCCCGCCCACCCAGAGCAAAACCATCGCGGGCCGGCGCCACCACGATACCAGGGGCGGGATCCCCAAGGACAAGGACACGTCCGTAGACCATCCCCCCAACAACCCCTCCCCACAACCCTCCCGCTGCTTCCTATCCCCCCTCCCTCCTTCACCAGCACCCTCCTCATCCCTCTCCCTCCCAAGCCCTACTGTCCCCAACACTCCTACCCCCCCCCCCCCCTCCCCGCCCCACCCCTCCCTCCCATTCCACACACCCCCCTCCCTCCCACACACCTCCTCCCATTCAATCCTCCCTCCCAATCCCCCCCCCCCCCCCCCAGCGACAGCCGGAGGACTGCAGGCCCCAGACCTGAACTCCCCACATTCACACACACTTATGCAGCCAACCAGAGACCCTGCCGGCCCCCTCATGCGCCCCAGGCATCGCCCAGGACAGAGGGCCCCCCGCAGCGCCCCGTCCCCAACCCCCAGGCCAGCACCAGGCCCGTACCCCGCGTGCTCCCCATGAAGAGGGGACGTAGGAAGACCCCTGCCCCCCCACTCGCCCGCCTCTGTGGTGTGTGCATGGGTGGGTCGTGGTTGTAGTGCAAGTAAAAAAAAAAAGGGGTGGCCATGGGGGGGTGGGACCAGCTGCTGCCAGACAGCCAGACCCCCCCCTCCCCAGCATTCCCTTGTTTATGTGAGTGTCTGTGTGTGTGTTAAGTGTGTGTGCTGCTTGTGTAAATGTAATAGTGTCTAAGTTGTGAGTAAACTCGAGGGGAGAAAGACCCCAATGGGAGGGGATGGGCAAGGGCCACCGCTGTAGCTCCTGTCCACCCCCCATGGCCAAGGCGCCTGTCCCCTCGAAACCCTAAATGTATATTGGTGTCTATGTTGCATTAAAATTTAGTGGGGCAGGTGGTCGCCGGGGACCAGGGTTCCCGGAACCAACGACTTCACCCCCCCCCCCCCCCCCCCCCACCGTGCCCTATATGCTGTATGTATGATGTCGGGTGGTGGAAGAGGAGGGGGGCATGGGGAGGGGCACAACCAGGGGAGAAGGACTCCTCCCCTGGGCGACCAACTCCTCAGCTGGCCGCAGTAGGTGCCCCCACCTCACCGGGACAGCCCCAGGGCAGAAGGGCAAGTTCCGGCCCGCCAAGTGGAGCAGGAGGGAGCACCCCGGTTGTCCCCCCATCCCCGGCGGCCTAGCGCCAGCACTCCAGGGGCCGGAGAGTCCCCGGTTCTCACCCAGACATCCATCCAGGTCCGGGGCTCGATGCCACCAGCAACGCCAAGATTGCCGCCGACGGGAGGAGACAGAGCCAGAGGGAGGATCCCCTCCGCCATGGACCCTATTCCTACCCCACCCATTTCCAACCATCCCCCTCCCTCCCAGGACCCCCCCCTCCCCCTCCTCTGCTGCCACCCCCCCTCCTACACCACCTCCCCCTCCCACGCCGCCCTCCTCCCCCCACCTCCTACGCGCACCTACCAACCCGCACCAAACCCCATCCCTCTGCGGACACATCACAATCCCCAGGGAACCCGCCAGGCACCATAGCAGCGCGACCCCGAGGGCATGCCCCAGGCGACCAAGGCTCCCCAGGTCCAGGCCAGGCCCCCCCATCCCGGAGGGAGGCGGCCCCCGGCCCCCCACGCAGCCCACACAACAGCAACCCGGCCACCCAGCCCAGGCCAGCCCCCGACCGCCCTGAACTCCCAGGGAGAGCGAGCATTGGCCGATTCATTTTTGATGGAAGCAGATGTGATCTCGAGACTTATTTGTTCCAACAGGAGATTTTTGTAGTGATTAATACTTAGACTTCTTTTGGACTTCC
>NC_136614.1:10127298-10307298 GCF_933228915.1 Telmatherina bonti | reverse complement strand
ACGCACACGCCTGTCTGGCGTGCCTCAGCAGCAGCTCGCGCTGCTGAGAGTTGGGAGCGCGCGCTCTGCCTCCGGACTTCCACAGTGATCCGGACCGGACTTGTGTCACGCAGCGTGTTGTGTTCGCGTCCCCGCGTGCGTGAGATGGGCTTCTGACAGGAGCTGCGGGGCGCCGCCGGCTCCTCCTGGCCGCAGAATGAAGCGTCTCTGTCGGAGGCTGGCGGTGGCCGTGGCCGTACTGGTGTGGCTGGGAGCGCTGGTTTACCTGCTTGTGCTGAGCCGGAGGAAGTTACCGGAGCTCGGTACCGGGGGCGGAGGAGTCGCTGGAGGGGGGGAGGCAACGTCCAACCAGGTGAAGTAAACACCAGACCACGTATGTGTGTGTGAGTGTGTGTGTGTGAGCAAGAAAGAGTCCACCCGCACCGTGTACGTGGAGTTTATCCACATCGTGGCGGAGATTGTGGTCCTGCGTGGCAGTTTTCAGCAGTTCTGCTTGGTCTGCACCTCTCTTAAGACTTTATTTATGCTGTTATTGTGAAATTTCTTTATTTTAGTTTCAGTTAAAAGCAAATAAATGAGGTGAAAAAGTCTTTCAGAAAGCAGAGGAACATCTGGGTGGCGTAAAACGTCACACAGCAGCTGCAGCTGATGAGCAGCTGGCTGCAGGAGATCCGGGTCTGCAAGTCTTCCTGGACAATCTGTCAGGTTGAAGCTCCAAATAGAAACAGGTTCCTTCTCTCTGCGGTTCTTCCTGACTGGTGCACGCGCTTTGGAAGTTCAGGAAAGTTTGGTGTCTGTTTTGCAGAATCCCGCATTTCTTCAGATTTAGCCTTCAGTTAGCAGAATTTCTTATTATTCAGCTGAACAACAGAGTTAAAAAGTTTTCTTTAGACAGGAACTGCTTTTTCATGGGGGATGTGTGTCTTTTTCTTCTTATTGTTCTTTTTATTATTAATAATTTAAAACCATTTAACTCTGACAAAAGAGCCCAAACACCAGCAGCCGTTGTGTGGACACATGAGCTGTTGGGTCTGCAGATATATTGGCAAAGTTAACACATAAAATTGGGGTCAGAAAAGAGGATTTTTGCAGCAACGAAGGGAATACCTGCCATATCTCAGCATGGTGTGCAGCCTGTCCTTAAAATATTTGTGGAAACTGCACAAGTGGAGGACAAAACAAGCGCAGGTCTAAAAATAACCACAGCAGATGAGCAGGATCTGAAAGATGTCCTTAAGAGAGAAAATTCCAACAAAACTCCTCGTTTTTATCAGCATCATGCTGCATTTTAGCTTGTTTTCCATCTTCTTCTGTCTCAGGGACGTACCTGTGTCTCATACGCGGACGTACCTGTGTCTCATACAGGGATGTACCTGAGTCTCATACAGGGATGTGCCTGTGTCTCATACAGGGACATACCTGTGTCTCATACGCGGACGTACCTGTGTCTCATACAGGGATGTACCTGAGTCTCATGCAGGGATGTGCCTGTGTCTCATACAGGGACATACCTGTGTCTCATACAGGGACATACCTGTGTCTCATACGCGGACGTACCTGTGTCTCATACAGGGATGTACCTGAGTCTCATGCAGGGATGTGCCTGTGTCTCATACAGGGACATACCTGTGTCTCATACAGGGACGTACCTGTGTCTCATACAGGCACGTACCTGAGTCTCATACAGGGACGTACCTGTGTCTCATACAGGGATACCTGTGTCTCATACAGGGATACCTGTGTCTCACACGGGCACGTACCTGTGTCTCACACGGGCACGTACCTGTGTCTCACACGGGGACGTACCTGTGTCTCACACGGGGACGGACCTGTGTCTCACACGGGGACGGACCTGTGTCTCACACGGGGACGTACCTGTGTCTCACACAGGAGAAGAGACACAGGTACGTACCTACGTCTCATACAGGGACTTCTGTCATTGTTCATGTCTGTTATCAGATTGTGATGGTCCCTTTGAAGATAATTGGATTCATTTCCACCCTGGCTGGGTTTCTGTTCTGCAGAGCCCCCCGCGGTGTGTTCCCCATGCGGGTGGGATAAATACGTTGTCCTTTTAGCCAGTACTGACAAGCTCTGGCATGTTTACACGATGCAGATGTACTTCGACATGATGGAAAACATCCGAACTTCAGGAGCAGAAATTAAGAAGTCTTTAACCTTCATGGTGTTAGTTATGATGTTGCCAATCAATGTGAACGATGAAGGTGTGTTTTTATTTGGATTAGGAACGTTTGCTTCTCCAGCTTTTTGAGCCACGACTCCCAAAATAACGTAAGTCGTTGTTGGCGCCCCTAATCCCCACACGGCGACTGGCTGACGTCCTGCAGCGTCCTCTGAAGCTGGAAAACCGTCAAATTTATCATAAATGAGGAGGATAAACTGGTTTTTGGTGAATTTGGCTCATCGCTGTGGCGAGGAACCCACATGGCCAAAATCAGACATGGCCGAGTTCAGATTTTAAACCCTTCAGTCACTCAAATTTCTTTCAATATGAACTCTTTGTTGGACTCTTTAACAAATATGAACAGAAATATTCATTGTTTTTGGGGCATATTTACCATATATCACCATGTGATTATGAAAAAATGCTGATGGTGAAATATTCTGCTCTTTCTTCAGTCTGAGTGGTGATGGAGAGATTAATACATACAATAAAATGTGCATGTTTTGTCTGTACTGGGGTTAAAGCTGTGACCTCGGTACCAGCTCGGGTGCAAATATGTTCTGCTATGACGGTGAAGTTCCTTGAATCGTTGAAATAACTCTAAAACCTGACGGGAACCAACATCCCTCATCCCTCTGACTGGTTGTTGTTATTTCCTTTTGCTCTAAATAATAATGTGGATCTGATTAAAACCAGTTTACTGTTCAAAACATCATGAAGATGAAGACAATCGGTGGCGCTAACCCTTCAACCTGAAGCCATTTCTGCTGCTTTTGCTCCGTCTGGTAGAACATTGACATGTATGTTGATCCCAGACACGGGACAGCAGCTGTCAGACGATGAAGCTAAACGACGTAAACTGAATGTATCGGTAGAGAAGCAGCAGAAAGAGCAACCAGAGGAAGAAAACTGGATTTATTCCACACAGACCAGCAGTGAGAAAGCCTGTTCGCATCGCCACATCTTTCTGTCACGTTGCTGCTTTCAGAAGAAGCAAACACACTACAGAAACTATTTACATCTGTACTTTTACCTTATTTACACGTATTTCTGCTTCAATGTACTACTGCTGTCCTCACAGCTGCAGCTCGCTGCATCAGAAGTGAAGGAGGACCGATCTGGACAAACGGGATTGGGATGACTCGTATTTCTGCTTCAACTGGCCATGAAATGGGATCTGATCTTCATCTGAGTCCCAACAAGAGACAAACGCAGCGATTTCCACTTTTCCTTGAACGCAACATTCAGTTTCGGCTGGAAAAAGTGTGAAAAACCCAAAACGAATTTTTTGAAGTTTAGCTTTATTAGCTGTTGCCATGTTTATGACACACACACACACACACACACACACACACACACACACTGTTCGTTTTCAGAATGAAGTAGCAGGACTTTCACAGTAATAGTACACATATATGACCATGAAACATGTACAGAGGTACTAACCAAAACACAGTGACTTTTAACCAAAACAAACTCACCGTCCCTCACAGAACAAGAAGAACTTTAAAGAGGTGCTATTATGGTATTTGGAGTTTTCTGAGCTTTCTACAGTGTTACAGTGTTGAATCCTCATCAGACAAGTGAACGGCACTGTTTTTTATCACCTAAACGCATGTTTGAGTTTGAGTTTGAGTTGCAGCACGCTCTCTGTTCGGTTTCCATGGCGACGAAAATCGCGTCGTTTTAGAGAGTTTTTTCTACTTGGAAATCCTTGTGACGTCCCGGGGGATAAGGTTCGGTGATTGGTTACCTTCTACTGGTTAACAAGGGCATGTACAAATACATCAGGCGGGTGGAAAACGTGGGATAAAGTTATTTCCAACGATGGCTGGTGAGTTTACCAAAGAGAGACATCCTGCTGCATTCGTTGCTGTGGGTTGCTGTTTTCCACTTTGTTTTCAGGCTCTGATTCAGGTTCCAACATGTAGGGCTGTATGCTATGTGTTGACATTGTAGTTTGTTTTTTTTCATTGAGTTCATATTAGCGTAATCCTTCTGTTTATGAGATGTTACAATGATGGCGAAAGCAGGTGCGGTGCGCGCTCCCGATGTAGTGCAGTGGCGGGAGGCGGGGCTTAATGCGGAAGAGTCTCAATCCACTCGTTTTGCCCGCAGGCTGTTAGACAGCCTACGGAGAGGGTCAGTCTGAAGTAAATAAAGCCATTTGTGACAATGACTCCATCAATCCCAGCCCTTCTGCTCTCAGAAATAAAAATAAATTAGCCTGAAATGCACATAATAGTTCCACTTTAAGAACGAATAACAAGCGGGGGGCAAGAGAGGGAGAAAGAAGTTCAGTGTATCAGGAAATGTCCCTCAGCAGTCTAAACCTATAGCAGCATAACTAAGGGATGCTAACCATCCCTAGCTATAGGACTTATCATGAAGATAAGTCTTCAGCCTTGTCTTAAAGGTGGGGAGGGTGCTATTCAGAATTAAACATAATTCTGATGTGTCTGGTTTATTCCCATTTTAATTCCGATCTATTTAATTCCTCTGTCATGTAAACCTTCATTCCGCTCTAAGTTAACTCCGGTGGTTCTGAGCATGCTCGTTACCTTGTCCTGTCCCAATGACACGCGTCGTTTTGCCTCCCGTGTTCGGTGGTCTGTCTTTCCTCTCCTTCTCAGTTGCTGCAAAAAGTGAAGTAGTATGCTCGTGTTGAGCTGCTACTTTACATTTATAATAAAAACAGCGGTGAAACTGGTACTTATTATGTAGTTTTTACAAGTTACGACTGAAAAGACGAGAAGCAGGGAGGTAACTTTATTTCCGGTATATGTCATACGTCACGTGCACCCTCTGTCCAATCAGAACCCTTCCCAACCCGCCGCTCTGAAGAGGAATTAAGTGTTTCATGTAAACCTTCATTTGGAATTATTATTTCCATGTAAACTCGTAGGAGAATACGTTCATTCGGAATTTAATTCTGAATAAAAAAA
The DNA here is from genome assembly GCF_933228915.1 of Telmatherina bonti. Taxonomy (NCBI): domain Eukaryota; kingdom Metazoa; phylum Chordata; class Actinopteri; order Atheriniformes; family Telmatherinidae; genus Telmatherina; species Telmatherina bonti. The sequence continues at coordinate 10,302,168 of NC_136614.1, read as the reverse complement.
ACATTGTCTAACCGTAGCCGATGTTTGATCCTCTCTTTTCCTGCCATTCTCGTTTACAACATCTGCAATCTCATGTACATGTAGAAATCCTGCTATCTAGGTTGGAGAAAATGGCACAAATGATTGGCTGAGGCTTGTTTCAGAAATAAAACCAAAAGAAAAGAGAGAAATAAATTCACAAATCAACTGGTCTGAGAAAGTCTGAGAGACCCGTCGGTAAAAACGGACAAACATAAAAAAGGTTTAAAGACATCCGACTTTGAGGCTCATCTTATTTTCTGTTTATGAGGTTTAATTTGCTGTTTTCAGTGCGAGTGACCCTGATAAGATCTTCATCCAGGCGCCTCAGACATGAAATTTGCAACATAATTAAACCACTTCATAGAAGCAGCTGCAGCCACTTCAGATATGAAGCGTAGAAGCGGAGAGAACACGGTGTTGTCGACTTGCTCTGGAAGCTGCGAGCCTTCAAGCTAATGACAATCTGCCCGTTCTGCAGGACGCCGTCTGTGGAACTGAACGTCTCCAGTCTGCAGACAGGCTTTCATGGATCCGCTAGAAGTTGTTTGATAGACTTGGCAACTTAACCCCACAGGTTCTGTCCATGCAGTGGGGAGCTGGTAGATTTGTCAGCAGGTACAGAAACTTTGTGTGCTTGTTGCCTTGCAGACACTCGGGTCCACGCTCGGAGATCAGGTGCCAGTCAGGGATCTGGTCTGCAGAAACAGCAACATTAGAGGAACTGATCCTCTTAAACCCGAGCACTGCTGGTGTGACGAAGTCTTGGTGTTTTGGACCTTTCCAAACAGCTTGTTTTGTTTTAAGCTTCTGGTACCCCAGATGCTGCAGACCAGATCCCTGACTGGCACCTGATCTGCAAGCGTGGACCCAATTAGCTGCTCCAAGCATACCACGTTTGACTGGTCTGGATTGAACCTCTGATAGGAGGATTCACACTGGTCGGCTTTACATAAACCCTGGTGGTTTTCCACAGACAGTCTGGTCCGTCTGCAGTTAAACTGGTCTGCAGAGCCCAGCATGGTGGAACCTCTACTGCTGCTCAAACTGGACAGATTCAGGTGAAAACTGCATTGGGTTTGAACGCCACGGTAACGCTGAGACTGCAGAAACTTGGCGCTGCTCCATTGTTCGCTTGTGGGGACGTGTTTTCTCTCCTGGCCAATCAACGAGCTACATTTTCTTCTTCTTTCTTGTCGATCACTGACTGTTTGAGGAAACATGGCCCCCTAGTGGGCAGTTGTTGCTGCTGTGAAGACGAACCAAACGAAGAGGCTCACCTCTGACTTGGGGTGAATCGTGTAACCATCTCCAAATTCGAGGCCACGCATCATCTAACAGGATGTCGGAGACGAACCGCGACGTCATTGGACACATTTCTAAATTGATCTGACCCCCTCTGGTTTAGTTTCACACTGCGTTCATGCAGGTGCACCTCACAACTTTGTGGTGAGCGGTACCAGTTCCCTTTTCCCATCATCTATGATGACTGCAGCTTATGTTTGGGATTGGTTGGTTGGACTGGTGTGACATCAGAGTGATGTCACCATGGCAGCCTGAATTAAAGCAGCACCATTGCACGTTGGCTCCTCGTAACAAAGGCTAATTCATTCATTTATTCATTTTCCAAACCGCTTAATCCAATTCAGGGTCGCGGGGAGCTGGACCCTATCCTAGCAGTCTTTGGGCGAAGGGTAGGGTACATCCTGAGCAGCTCGCCAGTCCATCACAGGGCTACAAAGGCTAATTCAGTGGTGTAAAGCGAAATGATGCTGCGGAACGACGCTCTGGGCTAAAAAAGACATGCAGCGTCTTCGCTCTGGATGCTGCCGGGAAGCAACCCTTCCAGGAAAGTGAAAACTAAATGTCGGTGGCATCGAAACGGGTCAGAAGCAGAGTTTTAGGGTTGAAACTTGTCTATATGTTGTAGGGCTGTGACAATTTGCTTTTGTCCCAATTTTTTGTTCGATTTAAATTGCGATTCTCACAAATCTTCAATATTGCTGATTTTTGTCGATTAAAAACAAAAAAAAAACCCATAAATGTACAAAACTTTATTTTGCTCATTTCGCTTGATTTTAATTTGAAAAAAAACAACACAGTAGCCAGACCATCATTCTGCTGCTGTAACGCCCAAGAAGACGAGTAAAAAGATCAATAAAAACAATAAAAAAAGACAAAAAAATTTATAATGGATAATTTTTATTTGAAAAAAAAAAATCGATTTTAAAACTGTGAAGCAAAAAATCCCGATATTTGATTTTTCTATTAGATTTTCCCAATCCTAAAATGTTGCTTTAAAAGCCTAAACTGAGTGAACAGATTAATTTTGTGGATACTATCATGATTTTTAGGAAGATTAGAACCAAAAGTCTCTGAAGCACATTAGATTTTATATTATCCTTGAGTAAAAGAGAGAAATTCTCATCATTTTGGAGTTATTCTATAAAAGCTTGAACAGGAAGCAGAATCCTTCTGAACATCCAGTTTTTTCTTCTCTTCTCTGATTGGTGTGAAAGTTATTAATAATCATTAGTCGATGATCTGAAGCTGTTTTGTGACTCCAGATTCCTCCTGACGGAGCGGAAGCCGCTTGGTCGGACTGCATGCAGAGCTTTTCCTGCCATGAGGCTGAAAACAACCAGGAGCTCCTTCTGTTATTGATTTCATCCCTGCATGTTATTAGATGTCATCTACACACACTCCTCACATTATTGAGCTAATTATGGGCTAATTGCATTATTAATGCGAATGGAAATGCGCTTTCGGTCGGCTACTCGGAGGGTTTCATGTGCAGATATGTTGTGCTTATTTGTTGTTTACAAACAGGACATGTTTGCATCGGCTGCTGTAGCGGTGTGTGTGTGTGTGCAGACGACTGTGTTGGTTCTGCTCGTTTTGTGGGATCCAAATGCCAGTCCAGAATTCCCAGCCGCCAGCACAGCTTCCTCCTCGCACCAGGAGGGGTTGTCCCGTAGCGTTTTCCAGATGTTTACATGCACCATATAGATGCACCTCATCTGTATGTGAAAGATAAAATATCCAGCATGGACGCAGGATCGGATGAAAATGTACACACACACTGAGATCGGATGAAAATGTACACACACACTGAGATCGGATGAAAATGTACACACACACTGAGATCGGATGAAAATGTACACACACACACTGAGGCGATGTTTGAAGGTTGGGGAGTACCTGTGTACTCAGACGGGTCGGCAGGGGGTCTTCATGCAGTTTCCACCTCAGAAGAGGAAACATACGAGGAAACGGTCGGTTTAGCTGAACGCAGGAGGTCACTGCACCTTACTGAGGACACATCAGCTGTTAAACCTGACTGGTTTCTGTGGTCTCTTACTGGTTTTGGTTAGTTGTGTTTATTGAACCAACTCTGGCACCTCAAGGTCTGCTTGGTATTATGAGTCCTGTGTGATCTGATGACAGGCTGACAAGTGTGTGTCAGAACTTGTCCTGTGTGTCTGCAGACTTTCCAGCTCCGGCAGCTTCAGGTAAGCAGCAGCTGATAAATGATGCTGGAAATCCCAAATATGATGCGATGAAAAGGAATTCCACACATTTTATTTCAAAGTGATTCAGGATCCATCGTTTCCACTTTAATAAAATCATAAAAAGCAACTAAAAGATTTAAATATTCTTTTATGCCTCAGACGTTTAAATGGAAAACAGTCGGCTCTTTGCACGTTCTGCATGTTGAGCTTTAACGTTTCCACGTCGTGTCAGGACAAACTGTGCACGTTAAAGCAGGAACTGTAAGGAATCCTGTCAGATATCTGCAGCTTCCCATCACACGGAAAAGCTGGGAAGCTGGTTGGACAGGGTAAAGGGTCTTCAGTGGGTCGTATAAATGTTGACTGTTTTCAGTTCGGATCAACGCAGATCCAAAGAAAGACAGAAGACACAAGCTAAAGCTTTTAACCCTTTAAATTCCTGCAGATCAGCTGTTTTCTGCTGCTTCGCTGTGGAACTGGGTGGAACTGGGTGGAACTGGGACAACATGCTACATTCAGCTGGGAAGCTGTGTAAAGGATATCTGCACACCACCATGCAGCGGTGTGGAGGTTAGCACCGCCTCCGTTCTCTGTGCAGTTTTCCTGTTCTTTGAGCATGCGTGTTTTCTCTCCAGGTTTTCCGGCTTCTTTAGAGAAAAAAACACGTTTGTTTCGTTAATTAGTGTTTCTAAGTTCTGGTTGCGTCTCTGTTGGCCTTGTGATGGACTGGTGACCCATCCAGAGCCTGACTCCAGGTGTCACGCCCCCTCCCCCCCTGCAGTGGAACATGTGAGGTCAGATGATGGGTGGATGTGAGACATTTACTGGTTTGATTCATTCTTTACACGTTTTTTTTACTTCTGCTTTATTTGCATATCTGCTTTGCATCCAAATGCTGCATGTTCTGTGTAGGAAGTGAAAGGTTAGAAAAAGATCTTAGATTACGATATTTTACACTCATTGACAGCAGTTCCTGTCTCACACACACACACACACACACACACACACAATATATACCCCTTTAATGCATTGCAGACGGCTGTTTAAAGGCTGTTTTTCTGACAGATGCACGAGTCTGGACGGTATATTTGCAGATTAGCCACATTATCAGACATCAGTGAGTCATCCTACACATTATGAATTATAAATATATAATTCAGTATACACACGTCCATTCTAATGACCATGATTGCCTCAGTGGTAAACAGGAAAAGACAATAAATCCAGTTTTACAGAATATTTATGAAACATGTTTTTATAGAAAAGATGACTGACATTTAAATAATTTTGCACGTCTGTGGAAGAAAGCTGCATGTGGAACGAAGCAGGATGGAGAAACCTGAAGGTCTGCTTCTGAAGCGTTGCAGTAATGCGGCAGGCGTTTTTCTTACTTTGCTTCCAACACGGCCGCAGCTCCAGTCTTCATTCATCTGCACTGAGATGCTTTAGGTCAGTGGTTCCCAAACTGGGGGGGGGCAGAGTTATTTCGGGGGGGGGGGGGGCAGGAAGGCAAAATAAAACATGGAGTGACAAATTGGTGAAAGCACCAATGGGAAACAATAAATTAAACAAGAGAGACTTCAAGTGTAGCGTAACTGTCGCTGGGCTTGACCAGCTGATGGTGATCAATGGTAGGTCATGAAAAGAGACATCAAAATATTATGAAGCCAAACGAGTTACAACACCACTTGGTGAATTTTCATTCTAACCACATAAAAAGCTTGTTGGTTACTTTAGAAATAAACCAGCACCGTCTTATCCAAAACTCGGCTCACCTGAAGTCGTTTGCAGAGATTCCTGGTTTAAAACATTTCACACTGGACCAGAACAAAGGATAATAATACTGACACACCTTTAACTATAGTGAACTACACTGCCACCAATAAACTAATGACACATTTCTTTGTATGTTTCTTTAGCTCATGTGACATGGGGGTTGGTGGTGGTGGTGGTGGTGGTGGGGGGGGGGTGCTTGACTTTATATTCATTAATAAAAACAGGGCCTTGGAGAAAAGGTTTGGGAACCACTGTTTTAGATCTCCATCCATTCTCCCACACAACGTCTGCCTTCGATGTCCGGTGAGCTTCTACTCCTCCACCTGCAGCTGTAACAAGGAGGTGGAGGCCAAAGACCTTTAAAACCAGCCGTACCTCCTTCATCCTGCACGTCTTCAACAGAAAGTTGTTTAAATTGGTGGTCATGAGGTGAATTAATGCCAACAAAGCTGGTTTGAAAAAAAGAAAGGTTATGAAATTGAAATGATTCTCTTCTTTTCTAATATCTGAATTCCCGTCATGTCACATGAACGCTGCTTGGCAGCAAACAGTGTTATAGTCTCACAATTCTACTGAAGGATTGTCGCATTACAATGTTTAAATGGAGAACTAGTCATTAAACAGCTACTGGTCAGACTGGGTTTGCCGTGTTTGTCTAGGATGCATAAATGAAACGTGGCTCACCATCTAAAGAAGCCGAGTTGTTTTGTCTCCTCACAAAAAGCCAGATTTGTACGAAGAAATGAGATGAATCCTCAGTATTCAGTGTCTCACAGCATGTGATCTGTGCAAAGAATCTTCTTCCTGGAAATGCAAAACAAATCCAAGAGATCAAATTAGGATCAGATTCTTTTTATTCAAATGTTTTCCAGCTTTATGGTAGAATGTAGAAAAATATTCCCATTTAATGTTCCTGATTCTCTCATTTTTAAACCTTGGTCTTTATCTTACCTGCAAACAGCTTTCTTTTTCATTTAGCAAGAAAAGATCGATGCGCCAATCACAATGCTCGCCTTGTGTATCACAACGCCCAGTCGCTCCACAATGCCACCACACACATACACAATATGCAGCTTCACACTAGATTACACACCAACACGCATACACAAGCTGGAAGCACATTCACAGTTGAAATTATTCATTTCCTCGTATGAAATGCAGTCATTGTTCCTTTCTCCCTCCCGCTCCCTATCAGGAGGCATTCACATGGACAAGAGGAGAGGGAAATGAGTTTTCAGAGGCGCTATAACCAGCTCCCAGGGAGGGAATAATGGTAATAATGTTTTATATGAGGCTCTCAGTGCAGCGTGGCCCGCTGGTTGGCTAACTAGACTGTCCTCTGGTACCCGGGGCCTCATTTCAGTAACACTCTTATCACAGGGGAGGGGAACAAACATGATTGTTGTTCAACAGCTACAGATCAGAGGTCACAGCAGAGTTCAGCCTTTTATACAAACGCAACAGTTTCAGAGATGGACATAGAAAATCACATGTAATGTTTAATATGTTAAGAATTGTTTTATTTTTATTTTATAAACCCAGAATTTTCTGTTGAGATGAAACGAGAAATCTCAGGTACCTCACGATTCGATTGCGATTCAGTTATTAAACAAATACCAGGATTTTCATGCCTCTTTTTACCCATAGACCATATGTGAAAGATGGAAGAAGCCTTTGGCGGTTAAAAGTGAAGCCTATGTAGAAGTGCACAAAACTGCAGTTCCCCCTTCATCCACTAGGGGCTGCAAAACAGAGCGAATCCCCATAGACTCCCATGTTAAAAAGACCAACTTCACAGCAGAAATAAACATGTTTACAGTCTGGTTCAAAAATCCATTTTAGGTTTAATAAGTCAGGTTTACCTTCATGACAACTGTGGGGGGAGTGAATTTTTTCTAACTTGCCCGTTTAAAAGTAATTTAATCTCGATATTTGGCATATTTTGGGGCGTGTCCTTCTGATTGACAAGTACTCGATCTCCCGCTTCAAGTCAGAAGAACGTAGAGCAACCGCGGTTTTTAGCTGGTTAACAATGTGACTTAGCTTTAGCCCGCTTACCTAGGAACCGCCCACCGAGCTTCAATTCAGCTCTTCAGAGACCTATGGGTGACGTCATGGAGGCTCCGCCCATCTTTTTATATACAGTCTGTTTTTATCACATTGAGGGTTTTTTCTCTCACTGCATGGCTACCTTTCTACCACATTCAGTATCCATTAATTGAAGTAACAAAACAAAACCCCCAAAAACCTCAACTTTGTTTTATTTATTTTATTTATTTAAATAATTCCAACATAACAAAAATTTTTCTGTGCTGTCTTTAAACGTTTCCCTGGAATCTTCGGTAAAAACGTGTTGGCAGTAGTGAGGAATGACGAGCTCCTTTAACCTGGGCTGGAACGGAGCTTCTGTCGCATGTTTGTGGCATTATTATATTTTATTTTTGGCTTCAAACAACTTCCATATGGAGTATGTCTATTCCAGGCCTCTTCTGTTCTCATTTTCATAAAAACCAAAACACCAACCTTTAGACCCGAGCTCTATTAATCTTTTGCTGGATTTGATGGAAGTCAAAATTCGATGCAATCTGTTGGTTTCCCTGATCTAGGCTATTTATTATGAATTGGCTTGAACTGAACTGATGGCTTGAACAGAGATGACTCTGTTGTGAAGTCCATCCATCCATCTTCTAATGCTTATCGGGGGTCGGGTTGCGGGGGCAGCAGCCTAAGCAGGGAAGCCCAGACTTCCCTCTCCCCAGCCACATTTGCCAACTCTGCGGGGGGGATCCCGAGGCGTTCCCAGGCCAGCCGAGAGATATAATCCCTCCAGTGTGTCCTGGGTCTTCCCCGGGGTCTCCTCCCAGAGGGACGTGCCTGGAACACCTCATCAGGGAGGTCCAGGAGGCATCCTGACCAGATGCCCGAGCCACCTCAACTGGTTCCTCTCGATGCGAAGGAGCAGCGGCTCTACTCTGAGCCCCTCCCGGATGACCGAGCTCCTCACCCTATCTCTAAAGGAGAGCCCGGCCACCCTGCAGAGGAAACCCATTTCAGCCGCCTGTATACGAGATCTCGTTCTTTCAGTCATGACCGACAGCTCATGACCATAGTTGAGGGTAGTATTTGAGATCACCCCCTAACAAAGGCTAATTCATCATCTGTCTTGCATCCCGTCTTTCCTCTGTGCTCTCTCCAGCCAGTGAAAGTCAGTAACTTTCTTTCTTCTCCCCACTTCCTCATTTCTTTGGCCATGATTTATAATGGCCAGTGTGCTGATATCCAGTTGCTGATGTGTGACATGGTGCTGTAAAGAAAACCATACTTACACACACACAAAGTATTATTACCGTTATTAATTATTGTTTCATTATAATATGATGTATAGTATTGTTGAGTGTTTATATCTAATAATACCCGTGAGTATGGAAAGTGTCGTGGCAATGACATTTGTCATTCCTCAGATATCTTCCCACTCCCTTTGAACCAAGGATATTATTTTATTTTTGTTTTGTCTTTATGTTTGTATTAAAAAAAGAAAAATAGAAAAAATAGCTGTAAAATGATGCACCAGGCTAGAAAAAAAATAGCAAAGTGTGGTTTCTCAGTCTTGGGTCGCTGCAGGGCAACAACGGCTTTCCAGGAACATAACGTTCATAACGGATGTGGGTGCATCATCCCAACCAGTCAGAAGCTCAGAGTCTTCGTGTTGTGTTTAAGTGTTATGAAGAGTCCCTGGAGAACAACTCTGACATCTTGTACTTCTCTGTGTTAAACAGTTCACTTTTTCATGTTTTGACGAATCTTTTAGGCATGTAATCAAAATATAGACATATCAAAATAAAGCAATATTTTGTGTGATGATATATCCATATTGAAAAGAACGATATCAAAATTTCTTTAATAGGTTTAGGAGTTTCCTGATTAGGCTGATTTACAGTGTTTTTATTTTCCTCATGATATGAAACATGTTTGTTGACAGTTTTCTTACAATTAAATTCTCCTAAAGATAAATTACAATAAATCGTCTTATAGTATAGCAAGAAATCCCACCACACCATATTGTTGCTTTGGTACTGTAATACGTATCGTATCGCTATATTTTTGCCCCTTGAAATCTGTCTTTGTTCACGGTTTCTCCTCATATGTTTTGTTAAGTTCCAGCTCCAAAAATCTTCCACTTTCAGGTTGTGCAAAATTTTCCAGAAGGATGCTAATGTTTAGTAAAATAGCATTTATGATTAATGTCTGTTGTTTATTCATGAATGTAAACTAAGAGATTAATGAATTTTCCCATAAAACAGAGATAATCTGTTCCATTTCTCTGTCTTGTAGAGAGCGTATTGTTTGTCTTGTGCCATGAGCAGCCTGAGTTTTCCGTGTCCGCGAGATGTTTCTGATTGAATCAGCAGCCTACAGTCATAGCAGACTGTTTGTGACGCAGCGTTAGCTCGCCGCCGTACTCCTCTGAAAGCCCCGGACACACCTGACGCCCACCTCTCCTGGCTGCAGCCAGATGCTCTGCGTTCCTGAGCGGTGAACCTACCAGCCTTCGTTTCTTGTGGTTTTTCATTGAACTTGTGACTCCTGTTTGTTACTGGTTTGTTGTGACTGGATGTTTGAGCCAGTTTACTCATCCAGCTCTTTGCTCTTTAACCACAACGTCTGCATTGATCATTTTTAACCACTGCTGTGTGGGATAAACGTGACGCTTATCTGACTGAGTTTGAACTCTCCGTCCTGCGAACACATCAGAGGTCCATCCTTACCAGTGAATTTCCAGTATTTCTTCTTTCTTTTCATTTGGCTTAAAGTAAATTAATATGCATCTAATTAAGAGCATCGCTCCTGTCAGCTACGGCGACTCCAGCTGCTCAGATTTATGTAGAAAGTCCCTGTTGCAGATTTTAACAGGCGTGTGCTCCTGATACAGACATGTTCAGATGCTGTGGGATTACTGGGAAACATGCCTGTTTAAGTTTCCTGCTGCACAACAGATCAGTGGTTCAGAGCAAATTCAGCATTTCCTTCACTAAAATCTTTTCCTTGGTTATTTTGCAGCATTTTCATGATACAGCTTCATTCTTTCATTCATGAAATTCAGCTGTGGAAAAAAAACAAAAAAAAAAAACATGAGGAAATGTTGCTGCAGAGAGTTCCCTGCCAAATATACAGGAAGTGTAAACGCGCATACAAAGTGTGTGTTTTGGACAACTTTGCTTAAGAAAGTCTTTGATACAGCTTTTTATAAGTGCATTTATATCGATATCTGAAGGAACTGCATCCTGAGCAGCTCCTTCAGGAAAATATATAAACTGTGTGAACTCTGAGCTTCTCAGTACGCTGTAATGTGGCTCCATCCCTCTTTTCTCTGTTGAAAGGAGTGTGACTGCATCTCAGCAGCTCCGAGGTGACATGCAGCCTGGATGGGTCGCCACTGAGACTAATTTTGATGAATAACTCGGTGGTGTTGTATTACAATGTTGAAAGCTGCTGTGATGTTACGTTAACCCACGGGTTCTTCTGCTTCCACACTTTTGTTTTTTCTCTCATTCCTTCCACCACCACATGCTGGGGCTGGACGATATGACCAAAATCTCATAACCCGATACAGCTCATTTTATATCCCCATAACGATAAACATAACGATATAAAACTGTGTGTGTAAGGTTGTGTCAGTCATCAGTTATGTATCAGATGTTGCTCGGCAACGACAGCAGTGATCTCCTTCCATCTGGGGGGAACTATGGCTGCATGACGTTTTTACAGGTAAAATACCTGCTGCAGCGTTTACATCTTGAGTTTAGTATGAACTTTCGCCTCCACCTGACGCTGCTTTTGCTGCTTTTACTTGTTGACTCTATTCTTTATTCTATATTCTGTATTCTTTATCCTGATTCCTGCAGGTGATAAAACGAGTTAGTTGTGTCGGAGTCCGTTGTTGGGACTGTGAACTAGTCTGTTGTCGGTTCCAAGTCAGCCTTTTTATATCCAAACCGCCTCCATGCGACAGAAATTTCCCTCTTTTAGGAACAAGCTCATCAGATTTGGTTGGCTGGTCATCTTTTAGTGAATTATCCTGCTCTGAAACACGTCTGTTACCGTCTTCCTCCATGTTTGTTTATATATATTGCAGCGTGCCGTAAAGCACATCTTGACATAAAATACTGTGGTTAATGATAGAGCCTCACATGTAACAATAGACTAGATTAGATAGTTTTTCTATCATCCAAACTATATATATCATCATATTGCCCAGCCCTACCACACACTCACTCCATGTGCTCTATTGCAGCAGCTGTTAGCTGCTAGCTGTTAGCTGCTAGCTGTTAGCTGTTGTTAGCTTTTGTTAGTTATTAGCTGCTAGTTTTTAGCTGTTGTTAGTTGTTAGCTGCTAGTTGTTAGCTGCTAGCTGCTAGTTGTTAGCCGTTAGTTGCTAGTTGTTAGCTGTTGTTAGCTGTTAGCTGCTCGTTTTTAGCTGCATGGAGCATCCAAGAAGAGTTCTGTGATTGTTCTGACACTGATGCATGAATGCACAGCCGCATCTGGAACTGTGTCACGTCACTCATAATCTTAAAATATGCATTTATGAACTTATATTTATCTTAGTTTAGGATGTTGGTGCAATATATAAATTGCTTATGCGACGAAAAAAGTAAACTTTCCACGTATTGTGCAGGTCTGTTCTAATGTTGCATCGTATTGTTCTTGGCATCATCTCTGGACCAGTCGCTGCACAGCTGCGTCTCTGAAGGCTGAGACAAAAAAAGTCAAAGAAATACAAAAAGATTTTAGGGTTTAAAAGAGAAATGAAGCTTTAAACAGTTTTTCCTGATCGTGTGATGGAAATAAACCACCAGAGCTATTAAAACCAGCCCAAACAGAAGACCTGATCCATTAATGTATAATGAGGCTAAGGACGATGGGGAATGAATCATTGATTGGATGAAAAAGCCCTCAGTTGTTTGAGCAGCCATGGATCAGTCAGTGCAGAGAGAAGCTGATGCAGAACTCTGACAGAAAGGCACAATTTCAGTATTAAAAACCCTAATTATAGAAAAATACACCTATAAATGAAAACAAAGGCCAGCTTAAAGCACCTGAAGAGGACTGATTAGGAAAAAGACCAATTTCAGACCCACATCTGTTATTGATTGTGATTATTGATCTAAAAATGTCAGCATGAAAATGCGGCAAGTTCTGGCTGAAGGTGGAAGGAGCTTTATTCTGGTTGAGTATTTTCCTCATCAGCCTGAGCTGACATGTCCACACCAGCCTCTCTGAGTTAAAGATGTGACCATTCTTGGTTCAGTTCAGTCTTTTTTAAACAGGTTAGTTTTACCCACTCTGCTGTATTTTATCCATATTTCGCCTGTGTTGGTAAAGTAGCTGCAGCAACATTAATTACACTTCTTTAAAAGTGTCTTACTGACTGTCATTTGCGTGTTTTGGGGGAAGGAAAGAGGCAGCGAGAATGAATAATTCATACTTCTTAAGACATGCAGAATATATTTATTTGGAGCAAACCCAAATAATCATCCTCGCTGAAACAAGTCGCTCGCTGTGGTGCATTGTGGTCATTAACTCCTGAAAACTTCCCTTCAGCTCGCTTTGCTCTGTACGTTCTCGTTAAACAGATACACTGCAGAGCAGCAGTTCACCAGGCATCTTGCATTCATTTCTGGTTTCACTGGAAGCTTTTAAAGTGCAGAATGATGCTGAAGAGCAGGACGCGTTGACGGTCAGGAGGTTTTCCTGACGGAGAAGCTGCGTTTAGAGCAGAGAGGTGTTCCTGTGGTTTCAGCTGATATTATACACAGCCGGCTAATTGGCAACCACTCTGTCCTCCTACGTTAGTAAGTTATCCCCCCCCCCCCCTCCCCTCATTCCTTCCTCTTTTATAAATGATTCAGAAAAAACTGCAAGAATCAGCATAAATGGGACTTTTTAAAGTTGAGGATGCGACACAATCAGGCGTGTTTGACTGCAGAATTATCCGAGTGTGTGTGTGTGTGTGTGTCTCACACATGCAGATGAAGACGGGGGGTGAAGGTGATAATTCTGGCTTTACTTATCGGGTCTGATGGTCTTTGCAGGACGGTGTCAATAAACCAAGTCAAGCGGAAATTCCAGTCACACATTTCATTTATATGATGTCAGTATAAGTGTCGTATAAGTGTCACTTTATGGAGGAGTGTGTTTGTTCTCCACAGTCCACTGGAGAGATACTTTCATGGAAAAGGCGTGCATCGCTGCAGCAGTAATGAACACTTGTCTTTGTGGTATCATGTGTGTTTAAAAGGGAGAGATGTGTTTAAGTGACCCGTTTGTCATCTTATCATCATCATCGTGCTTTCATAGCGTCATACAAACCACAGACCAGGTTGGGTTGATGGAGTTGGGAGTACAGGAAAGCGATGTCTGCCACAGAGAGCGTTGGTGCACGATCAAGACGTCAGTCAGGGAAAGTATCGCTGTGGCAGCAGCACCGGGAGATGAAAGGACGGATCATTATCTTTTTAATTTTACAATTAAATCTAAAAGGAAATTAGATGGAAAACCTGAACCCAAAGATAAAATGAAGCTTATTTAAGTGAATATTGAGGCTCATGGTGATTTTCAGGCTGTATATGACACCGTGAAACTTGCTTCTGTTGGAGAATTTGAGGATTTTGTCAGAAGATGTCTGATTAATGAGCAGTATCAAGTCTGTAGCCTCTCAGATAGTCAGCTTTAAACTTGATTTCTGCAGTAAGCAGGTTGTTTGTTGTGCATATTGATGGCAAAGACTCTGTTAAAGGAGCAGTTTTTGGCTGAAAATTGTAAGTCTCACCTGGATGCATGAATGAATCAAGCTATCAATCTAGTTTGTAACGGATAAAGGAAGCGAAGAAAGGTGGCAAGGACAGATTTAAAGAACAAATGAAACTTCAGAGGAAAACTTAGCGAGAAAAAACAACAATGGCAGAATAAATGAAAAGGTAGAGGTGGTAGCGTAGTGCAGGAGTCAGTACTGCAAGTTTTTCCATCTATTTCTCTGGGAAAAGATGGAAAAAATTGTGAATGCTTATAAATAGAGAGGGCAGGAGGGGTCGGGAGAAAGGGAGATAAAGAGGCAACACGCACATACAACCGGGAGAACAACAGCGAGTCGACAGGGAGCAAATGAACTCCTTTAAAGCAGACAGAGTACAAGCTGTTCTCGCTGTCGCCAGTCATTTGTGCTCCAAGTGTCATTTCTCCATTCAGTGCCAGTCAGAGCGGCGTCTCCCATCACCGCTTCTGTTTTAACACAAACTCATCCCAGTACGTCCACAGCGCTCCACACCAGATGGAGTAAACATGGAAGGAACCTTTCTGACTGACATCTTCTCAGGTATAAACTCTTTTCCATTGATCTTTGGGCTTCTGATCATGCTGATCAGCCTGGAGACGAGTGATAAATAACTCAACCCACCACAGAGCAGTTTCACCTTTTCCAGTGTTGGTGATGGTCTGCTGTGTTGTTGTGTGGTCCTGAGATGGAAACTTCATATTGTGTCATGTTAGGTGTATTCATGTACATGTTATTCATCAAGGAAATCTTTATGTCATTAGTTAACTCTCTATGGTAACAATGTATGGTAGCCAGTTCTCTCGGAGTGCATTTCTAAGCTAAGGTCGGGTCGACCTTTGTTACCTTCTTAAGGAACATTAAGTCGAGCAATTATCTGCTTTTCTACTTTATTGACGTGAAGCACGTATGATAACCTGGGATAAGAAGTTTTCGGCGATGAAAACCTGCTCAGATAGAGGTTGTTTATTTACAAGAAGTGGGGCTCTCTGTTCTCTGAGAGGTGCCAGAGAGTCTGAACGATCAACCTTGAATGGGAACAACTACTTACGGTGTGTTCAGACCGTAACGTGTTTTGAGCGTCAATAGCGGCAGGTTTCCATGTAAAGTCTATGTGGAGCGTGGCAAAGGGGCGTCGAGCTTTCTCACGTTGACGAAAATTTAAGAAGTTTTTTTAAGCTTGGAACGCACGTCAAAAGCCAGAGATGGGCAAAGCTTGATGTTCTGATTGGCTCTGAACCAATCAGCTTGCAGCTCCTGGAGGATTCCTGTGGTGAACCCAGACACGGGGCTGAGACGCCATTACTCCGTGCAATATTTAGGATAACCATTCCTTGCTAAAAAGGTGAATGTTACTGATTTGGCAATGTAGCAAGATACGTTGCCTAGCAACGCTTTGTTTAGGGGGTGGCGGCTCCTTGCTGTGCAGCTCTTGTTGCATTAACAGTGACCATCACTGCCCTACGACAACGTCCTCTAGCTTTATTTATTAAATAAAACCATGCCATCGCTCTACTGCACCGCCATCGTTCAGACTAACCGGAAAAAAAGCGCCGCCTCCCTCCTCTCTTTTCCACCGCGTTTGGAGGTGCTGATTCTCTTACTGAATGTGGTATTTCATGTTACATGTATTCACATATATGTTATTCATTATGGAAATGTTATTCCTTATGCATTAGTTCCTTCTCAATGGTAAAAGGTTCTCTGAGTGCATTTCTAAGCTGAGTTACTTTATAGGACATTATGTCTAACAATTATCAGCTTTTTTTTTTTTTTTTTTACTTTATTGACGTGAAGCACGTATAGTAACTTGGGATGATAAGACTTCAGCAATGAAAAGCTGCTCATATAGAGGTTGTTTATTTACAAGAAGAGGGGCTCTCTGTTCTCTGAGAGGTGCCAGAGAGTCTGAACGATCAACCTTGAATGGGAACAACTACTAAGGCTTAAAACAAGTTATGATCTGTTTGTCAGATCAGAACCCTCCAGACTTCTTCTTGATCAAACTTCTGAACGGTTTCTCCAGTTGCAATTGTGAAACTTGTTTATTTTTCATTCTCTGTTCAAAAAACTTTAATAATTTTCACTTCAATCCAGACTCTACATCCTTTGACTGGTTAGAAATTTTCTGCAACAGTCCATAAGTCTGAACCATCATAGAAATGCAGAAACAAACCCAAACATGCTTTAATTTGATCTAGACATTCAGGACCAGTTCATTTCCAGTAAAGATTGCACAGTGTGGAACAAACAAACAGCAAATTTCAGAATTTTAGAAAAGAAAATGAGGGAGAAAAGCTTAAAAAATCTGTAGCAAATTCTCCACAGCAAGTAGAAAACCCCAAAATAACGCTACGTAGCTACTTTGCATAAGCCGCAATTTTTGTAAAATCTTGCAATAGGAACGATTTTGCAAGACTTGAGGCTAATGCGCTAAACGCTGTTCAATGGAAACACACGCAAATCATTACTGTTTGTAAAAACTTACAAATATCACTTTTATTTACCAAAACAATGTAATGGAAACGCAGCTAGTGTTCAGAAAATGTCTTTTTACATGTCGGTGTTTGCAGAGTCACACTGATACATAAGTAAGAGAGAAGTGTTCCAGGCAGAGGTGTATATTCCAGGTGCCATGAAGTAGAAGTTCGGCCATGTTTTTGGATCTACCTGTGCATTTAGAACAGGTGTTTTCACCAACAGGCTCATCTACCTACAGTGGGGTTGAGCTGATCACATTCAGCTGGTTTAGTGACTGGTTGGAACAGCTGCCGGACACGACTTTTTTACTTTATAGCATCTGGATTGTACACCTCTGTTTACAAGTAAATGTTTTTGTTTTAAAACATAATTAGTTTTTATGCAGTTGCTTCACATTATTCATCCAAATTCCCCCCTAAAATCTTACATCCCTTTTTTTTTTTCCCATTTATGCATGACTACAACCAAGTTTGTCGTCTTCCTGTGTTTAGCTTCCAGTTAGTGTTTATTACTGCTGTTTGAAACCACCGAAGCATAAGTTCTGGCTCTTAATAATCCACTTTGAAATAATTTGAAATAAACATCCAATTACTCTGATTTATTTCACTGTCCCTCCCTCCCATCCGTCACCACCGCAGTCATACCAGCGTTGGCAACAGCGGCTTGCTGCTGAGGATGTTTCCTGCAACAGGAGCGGTTGTGCAGACGCACCTCAGATTCTTAGTTCAGTTTCTGACAAGTTCCCACGGGACTGACGTGCATTGAGCTGTAACTGTCAGACCAATGCGCACATCTGTGGTCTGAGTAGAATTGTTTGGTGAAATATTAAAGTCTCCATGTGTTGTGTCAGACAGCTGAGATTGTAAAGTATAAGTCCTCCCATAAGTCCCTAAAATCCCGTTTCTGAGTCGACACCAGTATGACTGAATCGCAGGAAGGCAAACGGCGCTGGTGGAGGTGACTCCGCTGTCTCACGTCGTGCCAAAATAGCGATGAGTCTATGACTGTTGCCACTGTAGCAGAAGAATCTGCTTTAAACAACAAACTGCTTCATCTTTGTATTTTAATCCAAAATGCTTCAGAGCAGAGCTTTTACCACGACTCGGTGTTGTCTGTGTCCTATCGAGTGGGCTTCGCTCGCTGATCTTCACAATTTACGATACAAAACCGCCTCTTTTACTGCCATTACTGAGGCATTGGTCAGGTCCAGCCGATACGAAAGGTGGTCTCCATGACAACCTGACTCACATTAATGGGTCATGGTGCAGAACTTCCCAGGCTGTTGGAAGCCTGCCGGGCAGCTGCACAGACCTTGGACAGTGCTAGTCTACTATGTTAGGGTTGTCCAACTCATTCCTCCAGGTCTAAGATGTTTCCCTGCTCCAACACACCTGACTCACATTAATGAGTCATAGTGCAGAACTTCCCAGGCTGTTTGAAGCCTGCCGGACAGCTGCCCTTGAAAACAGACCTTGGACAGCGCTGGTCTAGTGTGTCAGGGATGTCCAACTCATTCCTCCAGGTCTAAGATGTTTCCCTGCTCCAACACACCTGACTCACATTAATGAGTCATGGTGCAGAATTTCCCAGGCTGTTGGAAGCCTGCAGGGCAGCTGCACAAACCTTAGACAGCGCTAGTCTACTATGTTAGGGTTGTCCAACTCAGTCCTGCAGGTCTTAGAAGTTTCCCTGCTCCAACACACCTAATTCAAAGGAAATGCTTTTCCTAGCAGCTTGTTGTCAAGTTCTGCCAGTGAATTGATAATCATTGATCGGATTCAGCTGCTGCAGCAGGAAATGTCCAAAACCTGCAGGACAGCTCATATAAAGTGTCTTCGACTGACACCAAGCGCCTAAACAGGTTCAACATAAACTCTTAAACACGTTTAAAGTCTACAGTTTCAGTCTTTTACCTGGACCACGTCTCAGTCCAGCCATTTCTGACCTTCAGCTTCATTTTGTTTGGTTTATTTCTGACACTGGAGAAGAATCCTAGTAAAGATGCAAATTCTTTTCTTGTACTTTGTATAAAGGCCAGAAAAAGCTCTTCTTGTCAGCCGTAAACAACGATGTTAAAGTTGTCATCCTCACCGGTCCACTTCCAAGCCGTCCTGTTGTTGTTGTGGTTGCAGCTGGAGCTAATAGCAGATGCATCCTTTCCATTAGCTGGTAATCTCCTTGCCAAGTGTGTGAATAAAGCAATACTACCAGGAGGATTTAAAAGAGAGCTCCTATCTCGCACCTCCTTCTCCTCCTCCTCCTCACCTCCCCACTGAAAATATATTTTTTCCTAATTCGTCCTTTACAACAAAGACACATGCACATGTTGTTGTGAATTCTCAGACCGACTCATTTCCTGCTCCCTGAGGCCAAAAGAATTGATTCGATTGAGAGCTGTACACACACCACTAACAAACACTCATACAGCTGCTGTCAAGACGTCTTTTCACCACAAAGCTCTGGCCGTTATGTTATTAGTTTTTATTACTTCTCCTGTTAGCCGTTCGATAACCATACTCTGGGTTTTTTGTGTCATTTATGTGTCAACATCATACTTCATTTCATTTCATTGTAGCTGAAATGCCAGAAATATTATTGCTTTGAGGGAAGCTTGATGACGGCTGAAGGTGAATGAGACGTGTGTGTGGGGGGGTGTATGTGACTGAGGAACATGGAGGAATAAACACATTTTGTGTTTTTACTCAAGTTTATTGGTGTCGAAGCGGGTTGCAGAGACTGAATTATTGCTCTGCATGCAGACTGCCGGCTCTGCAGTGTTTGCTAACCCCCCCCCAACACAACAAAACACCCACAGTCCGGGGCATTTTCACCGATGTGGGGAGCATTTGGGGGAGAGGGTGAGGAATAAACAATAAGGAACAGCTGTGATGGGACAAGGAGCTTCTCAGACTGGTTTCCACTGGGACGTGTGGATCAGATACGGAGGAGCAGATGTTTCTGCAGCAACAGCAGCACCTGAACTCTACATGTAGATGGTGTTAGCTCGCAGAGCAGGAAGGAAACATCCTGGTGTGTGTTAATGTGAAAAAAAATCCGTCTACAAACATGGAAATTCACACTTTCATGACTGATTATGTTTATGAGGAGTGGTTCCGTGTTTGCTTCACTGTCAGCTTTAATTCCTGGAGAGTTTCATCCAACATGCTGACATTTGCATTTCAAACCTGCTGAAATTGTCAGATGAAAGGCTGAAGGAGGCATTGACTCTGAGCTGGATCGCAGCAGGAAGGTTTGTGATTGGTTGGCCGTGTCCATCACCAGAACTGGGACACCAGGGAAATGGGTTTGTTGGGACGTGCTCTGAAAATCATCTGAAGACAGGAGCTGAGCTACGACCGAGAGATGCAACCAGTGGAAGCAGAGGAAGATGGAAGGTGTGTTCACTGACCGTAGGAAGATGGAAGGTGTGTTCACTGACCGTAGGCCATTTTGCCAAGACATTGACTCAGTTATTAGAGGTCCAAGCCTGCGGAGCAACGGGGGGCCTGCGATGTGATGAAACATAAGACAATGTAAACAATTTTAAGTCAGCAAATATGAATCTGAACTTTGCAAAAACAAAAGCTTAAATACATTGTAGGTCATGTGAGTACTTCCTTAAATTTAAAAAAAAATTTGAGTATTTTTTCAATCACAGAATTTATTTTTGCCAAATATTTACAGAAACTTCAAAGACTAATTATATAATTCTAGACACCTTAATGCCTTAAAAAATAAGCCAACACACACGCATCCTGGTTTAACATGACTTTGTGTGCAGTATCGTCTCCCCTGTAAAATACAAAAATGGCCGAAGATGTGGAGCTTAGAGTGGGGCTGCTAGCGTGGGGATGATTGACATTGAGCAAACTCTGATCTGCCTGTAGCTAAGAGCTAACCGAGCTAACCCGGAGCTAACAGGAGCTAACCAGCTAATGTAGGTAAGCGGGCTAAAGCTAAGTCACGCTGGACACGCCCCTAAATATGCCAAATTTCAATATGAAGCTACTTCTAAAAGTGGGAGTTAAAAAAAATCCCCTCCCCCCACAGTTGTCATGAAGGTAAACCTGACCTATTAAACTGAAAATGTGTTTTGTACCAGGCTGTAAACATGTTTATTCCTGCTGTAAA
Source organism: Telmatherina bonti (assembly GCF_933228915.1). Classification (NCBI taxonomy): domain Eukaryota; kingdom Metazoa; phylum Chordata; class Actinopteri; order Atheriniformes; family Telmatherinidae; genus Telmatherina; species Telmatherina bonti. The sequence goes on along the minus strand of NC_136614.1, from coordinate 10,281,420 downwards.
CATGTTTATGTCTGCTGTAAACATGTTTATTCCTGCTGTAAACATGTTTATGTCTGCTGTAAACATGTTTATTCCTGCTGTAAACATGTTTGTCTGCTGTAAACATGTTTATTCCTGCTGTAAACATGTTTATTCCTGCTGTAAACATGTTTATTCCTGCTGTAAACATGTTTATGTCTGCTGTAAACATGTTTATTTCTGCTGTAAACATGTTTATTCCTGCTGTAAACATGTTTATGTCTGCTGTAAACATGTTTATTCCTGCTGTAAACATGTTTATGTGTGCTGTAAACATGTTTATGTCTGCTGTAAACATGTTTATTCCTGCTGTAAACATGTTTATTCCTGCTGTAAACATGTTTATGTCTGCTGTAAACATGTTTATGTCTGCTGTAAACATGTTTATTCCTGCTGTAAACATGTTTATATCTGCTGTAAACATGTTTATTCCTGCTGTAAACATGTTTATGTCTGCTGTAAACATGTTTATTCCTGCTGTAAACATGTTTATGTCTGCTGTAAACATGTTTATTCCTGCTGTAAACATGTTTATGTCTGCTGTAAACATGTTTATTCCTGCTGTAAACATGTTTATGTCTGCTGTAAACATGTTTATTCCTGCTGTAAACATGTTTATGTCTGCTGTAAACATGTTTATGTCTGCTGTAAACATGTTTATTCCTGCTGTAAACATGTTTATGTCTGCTGTAAACATGTTTATGTCTGCTGTAAACATGTTTATTCCTGCTGTGAAGTTGGTCTTTTTAACATGGGAGTCTGTGGGGATTTGCTCTGTTTTGCAGCCCCTAGTGGATGAAGAGGGAACTGCAGTGTTTTGGCACTTCCACAGAGGCTTCACTCTTAACCTCCTGGAGACCACATCACAACGGGGGCGTGGCTTATAACAAAATAAAAGTATGGCTTTAGCAGTTTAAGAAAAACCTCTAAATGGACAGTTTGGCTTTTTGTTTCTGGCCGAAAAAGAAAAGACCGATGTCTGCATCTGAACCGCTGGGTATGCGGAGCTGCAGCGATGGATGGGGGAGGTGGTGGCCAGTGGGAGCGCTGCTTTCGGGGCCCTGACCCCGTTGTAACGGCTGCTTGTTCAAGTTTTTTCTTTTGTTTTTTTTTAAATACTAGTGCAGTGCTTTAAATTGGGTCCCAGGTCGTAAGAACTAGGGATAAAATTTGGGTAATTTTTCTTATTTTAATTGATCTATTTACTTGTCTTTTTGGGTATTATATCAGCAGAATGATGGTCTGGAACTGTGTTGTTTTTTCCTAATTGAAATCAAGAAAAATGATGAGCAAAAAAAGTTTATTTTTGGTTTGTTTTTAATTTACAAAAATCAGCAATATTGAAGAATTGTGAGAATTGCAATTAAAACTGAAGTGAATTGGGACAAAAGCATCATCAGCGCCAGGATAAGAAGAGTAAAGAAAAGCCTTCAGGAGGCTGAGATGGTGGTCATTTGTCTGGAAAGTATACAAATCTGAGAGTAAAAAAGGAATACGTTTGAAAAGTTGCTTCATCTAATGAAGAAGAGTTGGAGTTTGCATAACTAAGTGAATGATGCCGGAACATGAAATCTTTCCAGTTTCCAAGTTTTCCCCCTGATGCTTTTTATTAATATGTGGGGATTGAAATGTTCACCTGAACAAGGTAACCACCGGCCGTTTGTCACCTTGCATTTATAAGTGCAGAAGCTAACAAGCAGAAGAGGAGCCTGGGAGATTTTTCTGCAGTTATGAATGTGATTGAAGAAAGACGAGGCCTTGCAGGGCTGCAGAGAAAGAAGCTTCAAATTCACAGCAGTAGCTGGAAACACCTACATGTAAAATTCCATTTGTTTGTCCTCCTTTCTTCTAAATGTCTGGTGGATGCTTTCATCTCTGCCTGCATCATGAATATGCAATGTGATCCTCTTCTGATGCCTGTGGGGACTCTGCCTCATCTCGCCTCTGCTGCCCACACAGAGAGGTCAAAGGTCAAAAGTTAGGCCTGGCTACAGAGCGTACACAACCTGAAGACTGAATAGATCCAGTGCATTTCGGCTGGACTCTGACTTCTGCTTGAGAGGAGGCACTTTCTTGTTTACTGAAGAATATTTGATGAAAATAAAAAGTAATTTACTGTTATTTAATACGTAAAAAGAGCATTTAGAGTTGATTCAAGATGTCTTTTCATAAGCTGCGCAACAAAAGTGAGGAAATCTGAAGCTTTATGCACATTTTACATGAGTGCGCGCCACATATTCAGTTCTGCAGCTCGTCCCACGTACAGGTAGGTCACCATTTCCAGCAGAACTGAGCAGGATTTCTGACGGCACAGGGTTTGCTGGCGAGACGCAGCGCTACAATAAGAAGATAATCCACCAAACACAGATTTCTTCATGGGTTCTGCTAAGTTTTGGTATATTTACGCCTTTTGCTTCAATGTATTAGTCAGTCATGTTGATTTAATTTGATTATCTTATTAAATAACAAAATGCAAAGTCTCAAATGATTCTAGTAAGTCTTTGCTGATTATATTTCCTTTTTTTTGTCTTTTGAAGGATGTCAACAACACGCCTTTTCAGCTGTAAACAGAAACTGATTTCACACAACATGAAATCTCTCATTTCCATGTTTGTGCACCTGTGATCCCGTGATTCATCACAGCGCTGAGAGTCCCGTCTGTCTTATGAGATAAAGTTATGAGAAGGGGTGCACATGTCTCTGTGTGTGTTCATGCATTTTAGAGGACGCGTTTGCTTCAGAGGATGATTGCTTTTCCATTTTCACTAGATAATTCCCCAGACTGTCAGCGGTTAAGCTCATCAGGAGCTAAATGCTTGCTCTGCACATTTCTGTTTGATTTTCATGACTTCCCAAGAACCGTGAAGATTAGACAGATCAGACAAATAATGGAATGAAACGTGCGCTTTGAGTTTTTCATCTGATGCACAAACGCTGTTATCTTGTTTTTGTAATTCCCTGATCTGTGATTAAATGTTGAAGCGGATGCTGGAAAGATGAAACATCAACATATCTGCGCCGTTGTGGGGAGAAAACACTGTTTTTACAAAGCTGGAAAACATTTTATGTAGCAAAGCAAATGAAAATGTGACTTCTTGGTTTGACTGATGATATTCTATTGGTTATAAGTACGTTTGGATTCATGTGCGCTCTTCCTTTGTTGCTACTCTCAAATGCAAAGGATGTGAACTTTACTGACATCTAGTGGTGTAGCTGGAAAATGCAACTAACTAAATCAGCAGCGTCTTGCTGTGACAAAGGAGACGGGAGGGAAACTTACCTGGGTTTCTGCCATGTCCGCTGGGGATGAAGAGCATGTCGCAGTGCGGCAGGGACATCACCGCCACGAGACGCACCGAACGCTGCATCGCGCCGAGTATTACGCGTGTTTTTGTACGTTAAACTGTGGAAATGAGGGGGTTCAAATGTGTGTAAATGATGGAACATTTTGAAATGTGTATTTCTGGTTGGTGATCACGAGGAACTCAGGATTTCCAGTTCAGGCTGGGCGATGCGATGACATGAATCCTTTGGATGATAGAAAATGTCTTGTTTCATATGAGGCTCTGTCCTTTATGCCACCGACGTAATTGGGGAAGCTCCTGTTAGAGGCGGAGCAGCACATTTTAAAGACGCTCATTCAGAGCAGAACCATGTTGTGGAGTACGGAGAGTCTGTTAAGGGCAGGGAATGGACCCAAAAGCAGCACCAGAGACCTAGTCCGATAAACGGTTCCTGAAAGCAACACAAAGGATCCAGGCAAGTTTACAGACTTTATATGAATCGCTTTGAATTGCAGTTTTTGCGTTGGAGTGGATCTCTGGTCTCTAGCGTGCCAAGCAGAGTAATATCCTCCAGGCCAACTGAGCAGGCAAGAAGCAGAAGTGGTGTTAGAGAAGTAAACAACTAACTCACACTGCTGGTCCTCCAGGACAGAAAGACCGTGGGGTGCAGATTCCCAAGGCAAAGCAGGAGGCGGTAGTCGAGGACAGATCAGGTCGGTAGCAGCAGGCAGCTCAGGGTAGAGTCCTGGAAGGTCAGGCATGAAGGCAATACCAATCTGGCAACCAGTGAGGGGTGGAGGCTGTATAAATACAGGCTGAACTGGTGATGAACAGGTGGCAGGTGAGGGCCGTTAACTGACATATTGTAAATATCACTATAAATACTGCTGTGCTGCACGTTGGCGGACTGACCTGGAGGTGAATAAACTGCCTCAAAGGAAGTCCCGACTGCGTCGTATGATTGGGAACCAGCAAACAACCCTGTGACACTTGCATAGAATATGTAGTATGAATGTTTGTCCACAAAAAAATCTGGTTGTCTTCAGATGAAGGTTTTGTTCCGTTTTCATCCTCGATAAGATAAAGCTAGCTGCCGGTTCCAAAGACAAATAGAGACAAAAAGAAAAAAGTAGGTCCGCACGCTAGAGATAGCTCCCGATATGTTTATTAACACATGAAAAAAGTGACGTTTGGTGCGACCGAGGAAGGGCCGTGACCCCCCCCAACGTCACCTTTTCGTTGTGCTAATAACCGGTTGGTAAACACGGTGCTGGAGATCAGCGCAGAGAGACGATGTGGGACGTCTCTCCTTCTTCACTTCGCCAGTTTTTCATTCCTTCAAAAATGATCCATTTCTGCTTATTGCTCCTTTAATATTAAAGTTGAATAAAGTGCCAATAAATTTGATCTTACTCGTTGACAGAATCTGAAAGTAAAGAAATCTCCTCCTGCTGTGGCTGCAGAGGTGAAAACAACGAACACAGATGTTCATATTCTCCCCACATCCCGCCTGAAGCGTGGACTTAACATGTCACGTGTTCCTTAGACCTCTTATCAAAATGTAATGACATTTATAAGCTCCAGTGTGTTAAAATGCCAGGAATGTGCACATCTGTCTGTGTTGTCAGACGGTTGGCAGCATGTGTGTGTGTTTGTTAGTGTGTATGTTGGGGTCATGGACAGAGACGTACGAGCTGGAGCAGAAAACAATGTAGAAACCAAACAAGCAGCGGTGCTGCAGGGAGAGATCTATACACACCCTTAATTGATGACTGTGTGTGTGTGTGTGTGTTTATTCTCCCTTGTTCTCATGGCTGAGACGGCGTTGAAGGGAAAAGCAGAGGATTTGTCTGAAAGTGTGTATTCTGGGTGTGTGTAGTATTGACGTGGTGGTGCTCCCTTCAGACCTGAGCTCAATAAGACCTGACTTCAAACAAACAGCGAGGATTTCAGAGGAGGGGGGGGGTTAAAAACTAAATGAAGACAAAGGCAAGAGGACGAAGAATAAGGAGCGGTAGCCGGGCGGCGGGGAGGAACGGCGGAGAAGACGTGAAATGGAAAAGGAAGATTAAAGAGGACGGATGAGAGGATAAAGTCCGGCTGCAAATGAGGGGAGAAATGGAGGAAAAAGGTGACATAAAAGAAGAAAAACGATGTTTTCCGGGAAGCGGAACTGGCTTTTGTTTTATTTCTTTAATATTCTCAGATGAGCTTTTCTTTTTTTTTTTACTGTGTGACTTAAGCAAAAATAAAATGATTTTTTTTTTTTTTGGGACCAGAATGTTTTTTTTTTACCTTTAAGAAAAACAAAACAAAAAACCAAACAGCATTTTTCTTACATCTTTGCAGAAAGCCGGATTAGTCAGCATTACAGCGGGTAGAACTTGTAAGGATCACGCCTACAGTCAAACATTGGGATAAGGGTCCCCAAAACATGTACATGTAAACATACCTGCTGGTATTGAGACTTTATTTGACATCCAAGTGTGTGTAGGTCACAAGACGGGTTTCCATGACGCCTAGAAATGCACAAAACTGAAATATCACAATGAAAATGTATGGAAACACCTACATTTAGTTAACTTTTCTAATATCACTATAATTTGATACATGTTGATATAGTAATATATGGGAAAAGTGTCATGGAAACACTTTCTGTGTATCTAATGTGACTGGATGAGATGCTGGAGGTCACATGACCAGTTCACTTCAAGTAAAGATGGAGCGGTGTGTATGGACGGAGGAGGAGAAATCCTTTTACAAACCAAAGAGAAAATTATAGCTGCCATCCACGATGCATTGTGGTCTATATTGGCCCGTCTAATGACCATGCTCACTACTTTTCAAAATGAATTGAATCATTTGAATCATTCAAATTATTCAGTGGATAATTCGAAATGTACTACTTTTTTTTCCTGGACATTTGGACACACCTAAAAAATGGTGTGAGCGCTATGTCTGTATGATATATATCACTATGTATGTTGGAGTTTTCACTTCTAATCCATTCAGATCAAACGGCAAACTCCAGCGGTTAAAAGTGAAGCCTAAGCAAAAGTGCCAAAAAACTGCAGTTCTCCCTTCATCCACTAGGGGCTGCAAAACAGAGCAAATCCCCATAGACTCCCATGTTAAAAAGACCAACTTCACAGCAGAAATAAACATGTTTACAGCAGACATAAACATGTTTACAGCAGAAATAAACATGTTTACAGCAGAAACAAACATGTTTACGGCAGAAATAAACATGTTTACAACAGAAATAAACATGTTTACAACAGAAACTTATTTACAGCAGAAATAAACACATTTACAACAGAAATAAACACATTTACAGCAGAAATAAACATGTTTACAGCAGAAATAAACACATTTACAACAGAAACTTATTTACAGCAGAAATAAACACATTTACAACAGAAATAAACACATTTACAGCAGAAATAAACATGTTTACAGCAGAAATAAACACATTTACAACAGAAATAAACACATTTACAGCAGAAACAAACATGTTTACGGCAGAAATAAACATGTTTACAGCAGAAATAAACACATTTACAACAGAAATAAACACATTTACAGCAGAAATAAACATGTTTGCAACAGAAATAAACAACTAACCCTAGTTTGGTACTAAAATCCATTTTTGGTTTAATAGTTCAGGTTTACCTTCATGACAACTGTGGGGGGAGTGAATTTTTTTTTTTACTCGCCCGTTTAAAAGTAATTTAATCTCAAAGTTCGTCATATTTGGGGGCGTGTCCTTTTGATTGACAGGTACCCGATCTCCCGCTTCAGGTAAGAAGAACGTAGAACAACCGCGGTTTTTAGCCGGTTAACAACGTGACTTAGCTTTAGCCCACTTACCTCCATTAGCTGGTTAGCACCTGTTATCTCTGGGTTAGCTTGGTTAGCTATTATCTACTGGCAAGTCGGAGTTTAATGTCAATCATCCACCCCCACATTCACAGCCCCCCCTCTCAACTCTACCGTTTAGCCCTTTTTGTGTTTTCCAAGAGAGACGTGACGTGATGCCGGCAAGATGGCGACGGTAGAAACCGGCCACTGAGCCTCATGTCAGTTCTTCAGAAACCCACCGGTGATGTCGCAGCGGCGCCGTACAGCTGACTGTGTGTTTTAAATGGGATTCAAACTAGTTTTCCAGCCTGCTTGTTATTATGGAATCCAGTAAAACTAAGAGAAGTGGATTTAATACAGAGGAAGGGCAGCGTTGTGGACACAACTCTGACTGAAACATGTTAAAACTACTTCCATTGCCTCGATTTGACCTTAAAATGGAAGTTTTGCAGCTTGTAGACCTCCTCAGACAGGAAGTATCATTACCGTTAGAGAGCGAAGTTGTACTGCATAGAGAAGTTTAATCATCTTGCCTCCAGACGATATTGTTTGAAGTGTTGAGTTTTATCTGCTAATAGAAACTGTCGGCGGATGCTCTGCCACCTCCACTCTGATTAAAGCACAACGTGAAGCGCTGTTTTATCGTTTCCATTGACTGTGTCTGCTGCTCTTCACTGAGCCGGGCTAGAAAGCCTGATGCTCTGGAGCTGATCTGAAGATCTGAAGTCCCGGTCCTGCGCGGCAGCGTGCACTTTCTGGGATAACAAGATGGAACCTGAAGATTGCAAAACTTTAATACTCAGCTGCAGCGTGAGGTTTATAATCAGCCAACTTATGAGGAGAGCAGCAGAAAACAGGTGGAAATCAGGTCTGTTACGAGGACGGATTGTTTTCTGTGTGCGCTGCGACAAATCCCACCCAACGCTACTTTCCTTTGTTTGTTTTATTTCTTCAGCCGGGGTAATCTGTCTTTGGGATGCTTATCTTTGTTTGGCTTCTGAATAAGGATTTCAGTCTGAGTGACTTAATCTGCAGCTGTAAATCCATTTTTATGTTTTTTCATGTCTGCAGAGGATTTGCAGCTGTGCGTGACCAGAGATCTCCGCCACCTATTTTCTGTTTCATCTCATTATTTTTCTTCGTTGAATTCATTAGAGATCTCATCAGGTTTTTTTCTGTTGTCCTGCTTATAACAGCATCAAAAACAGTCGCACTCGGCCAATCCAGTGGAGCGAGGATGGAAATAAAAGCCTTTAAATTACATGCAAAATCAACAGAACGGATGGAAAAACAGATAGATGGAAACTTCCTATTTCTGAGTCAGACAATAAGAGGTGAAATAAGAAGAGATGGAGGATGAGCTGTAATAACACATCTAATGACCACCATCTGTCTGACTTTAATTTACTCATAGAAATTTCACTTGTTTTGATGTTTTATTCCGGTCGTTACAAAGGTTATGCATCATCATCTAACACACCTGATGTGTGTTTGTGTGGTCATGTGTTGCAGCTGCAGACGTGTGATTTATCCCCTGCATAAACCAGGTCATACATCATCTGGCTGGTGCACGTTAAAGCAGGAAGAGAGGATGAGTAAACAGTGCCATGATTTTTACATCTATTTTTACTGCGACTAGTTTTCACTGGAAGTTTCTGGGCTGGATCGCCCAGTTCTCCTCCTGTTCCAGTCTTCCACACTAACCCGGAGGTTCTGTTCAGCGTCGGCTTGCTTTAATTATTCTTCAATTCTTCGGCTCTTTTCCTGAACTGCTCTGACACACTGAGACTGTCCTATAAGAGCAAATAGCTTCTAGTTTCTGAGTGTTTCCACTGGAGTTGCAATGGAAAGGATATATCACCATTCCAGACGCGACTCGGCTCTAAATGAGCATCAGCTGGGAAGATTTTAACCTGATTATCTGGATTCAGTGACAAACTTTGGTATTTTCATCATTGTTTTGATGCAGGGCACGATTAATCAAATAAAACGTTACAAAGGGGATAAAAAAAAACTACAAGAGATAAATTATTAATAAAGAATTCATAAAAAGGGGTAAAATTATCTGAGGATATTTAAAAAATGTAACGGCATAAGGAACAAATGAGTTTTTCAGTGTGCTGGTCCCGGTCTTGAGGTTGTTGGGGAACGTTCACGTCAACCTTTTTGATCGGAATCCGAGTCCGTTTGCTCGGAAAGTCGCTTCGTTTGGGGAAATGTGAACGCGCCAAACGAATTCTGATTCGGACCAAAGAGACAGACTCACTCTGCCTACAGACGCAGGTCTCAGTCCTTTTCAAGCGGACCAAATACAGGAAGCAGATTACAAAACAAGTCACTTCTTGCATGTGGCGTAGCATTGCATTGTGGGTAAACACATAGCGATGGCGTTAAGGGTCCTCTGCCTCGCCTGGTGTTCATACTGCGTCCGTTGTTGCAGCGTATTTCTGCAGGATACTTGCATAAAACACAATAAAAACCCAAAACAGCCATAGTTTGGTCTCAATGTTTGACTCGCAACAGAGTTTTCTTCTTCACGCCGGTCTTGTCCTCTCTTGGCTCTGCTGCTCCATCTCCGCATCTGTTTGGGGGTTTTTGGCCCAGAAATCTGCCATTTTGTAGGCTAAAACAACAAGTTCAGCAACCAGACCTGGAGCTCTTCTACAGTCTGAGTGCGACGTCTACCTGCGACAGATCGCTGATGTTTCTGAAGAACATCAGGAAACCGCAGCTCAAACGGCCAGAAAATGGTTTCTCACCAGCAGAGTTGGTCGTTTAAGTTTGTTTGGATTTGTTAAAACTCACCTGAGGGATTAAACTGAATTATTTCCAGTAAGAAAACCCAAACTTTCCCTCCTCTGCCTCTCCCAGGCGTTTCCTTCGCTGTCTGTCTCCACAGCGAGCTGTCAGAAAGTATGCGGCGACCGCGACGCCTCCGGGGTGTGTGTGTGTGTGTGTGTGTGTGTGTGTGTGTGTGTGTGTGTGTGTGTGTGAAGGCTTCACCGTTCTCATTATGATTCTAAATGTATCGGTCTGTCTCGTCTGGATGAATTAATAAGTTCCCTCGGTGACTCGACACACACATTCTCATTCACAGACATGCAGCGCCACGCTGTTTGTCCAGCGGTTCAAGCCTCAGGTTTGTTAATTAAATGTCTGTGTGCATGTAGGCAGCCGTGAGAGGCATTGAGAAGATGCCACGGTGCATTAGGAAGACAAGCTCTGAGTGTGTGTGTGTGTGTGTGTAAATAGGGTTGAATCCAGAGGACCTTGGAAACTGGTCCTTCTTGTGAGATGAGACAAACCGATCATAAAGAGGCGAGCGGGCTGCAGGTGTGTGTCTGTGTGTGTGAAATGGAGACGTTTGATCCTGTTCTATCTTCCATCTTCACTAATATCTGATTTCAGTCTTAATTCTTGTTCACATATGTATGCATTAAAACAGTTTTTCTTGAATATTAAAGAGATTCTCATCAGTATTTACATCAACAGTAAATAAATGAATGAATAAACACAGAAGCGTTTTTGTATGACCATCTGAAAGGTCATCAGATTACTGGAATATTCCATGGTGCTTCTACATGCGCTGAATAATATGGAAAAGATCGATTTACTGATCTTTTATTGGATGCATTTCAGCAGACGTGTGCGTGTGATCACGTCTCTTCCTGTTGTTTTAAACCCATTTGTGCCGGCTGAACGTGCGGGAGGCTCCGGTGTTAGCGTTAGCGTTAGCTGCTGATGTGAGCGCAGTAAGATGCCAAATGGTTTCCAGGTGGAGGAAAAAAACTGATTTTAGTTTGATCTCAGCAAGAGAAGTTGAGTTTGATGGAAGTGACCATAGATCGTATATGAAAGATAGACGGAGCCTTCGGTGGTAAAAAGTGAAGCCTGTGCGGAAGTGCATAAAACTGCAGTTCCCACTTCATCCACCAGGGGCTGGAAAACAGAGCGAATCCCCATAGACTCCCATGTTAAAAAGACCAACTTCACAGCAGAAATAAACATGTTTACAGCCTGGTTCAAAAATCCATTTTAGGTTTAATAGGTCAGGTTTACCTTCATGACAACTGTGGGGGGAGTGAATTTTTTTCTAACTTGCCCGTTTATAAGTAATTTAATCTCAAAATTCGGTATATTTAGGGGCGTGTCCTTTTGATTGACAGGTACCCGATCTCCTGCTTCAAGTCAGAAGAACGTAGAACAACCGCGGTTTTTAGCCGGTTCACAACATGACTTAGCTTTAGCCCGCTTACCTCCGTTAGCTGGTTAGCTCCTGTTATCTCTGGGTTAGCTTGGTTAGCTTTTAGCTACAGAGAGCTCGGAGTTCGCCTGATGTCAATCATCCATCATGGCGCTCACAGCCTCCCTCTCAGCTCTACCTCTTTGCCATATTTGTATTTTTCGGGCAAGACGACACACATGACCACCAAGATGGCTACTAAGAAAAGTAATCTACAGGAATCTTTGAAGAGTTCTTCTCTTTGAGGAACGTTGGGAGGATTTTCTTTTCATTTAATAATAATTCTCACCATCACAGGAACAAGAAAAGCTTTGATTTACTTTACTGTGTTTCTTCATCTTTTTCTTACTTTTCTCATCTTCTGTTTGACCCTCCATCTTGTCTTCTTTCTTCAGCTCCATCGGTTCCTCTGCTGAAAAAGTTTATTTATATTTTATAGCTCTCAATCCAGTCCAGGGTTGCTGGGAATGTGGAGACCATCCCAGTGAGTAGGATTCCTCTGTATGTTTTATTTAATGACTTAGTAACTTCTCACCTCTGTTACCTCTCTTCCTCTCATTTCGCCTCCTCCTGCTCCTCACCGGAATGAGTCAAATTCAGTCAAATTTTTATTTTCCCAGATAAAACCACTTTTAGTGGTTGTTCATTTAATCCAGGCAGCAGACATGGCAGCACAGGAGCAGGCCTTGATTACAAGAACGATCAAGGCCCAGATCTACCAGACCAGGCAGGATCCCAGGTGCAGACTGTGCAAAGGAGCCCCTGAAACAATCCAGCACCTCACAGCAGGGTGCAAGATACTGGCAGTATACATGAAGTGCCTTAACCAAGTATCTGGCATAGTGTACAGGAACATCTGTGGAGAATATGGACTGGAAACCCTTCAGTCCCAATAGAAGGCACCTCCCAAGGTGGTGGAGAATGAGAGGACTAAGATCCTCTGGGACTTCCAGATCCAGACAGCTAAAACGGTGGTGGCCAACCAGCCGGACATAGTGGTCATTGATAAGCTACAGAGAAACGCCGTAGTGATTGATGTATCCATCCCAATGATGGACATATCAGGTAAAAGGAGCAGAGGACAGAGGGGACAGACGGAGGTGTTGCTAATGAAGAAGAGAAAACTAGAGTCTTTTATTCTTACTCACCTCCCAACCACCAGAAATAGACGATAGACTTGGTGATGTTCGCTTTGTCTTTAAATAAACTCACTGAAGGGTCTGAAACATCGTTAAATATAGCGCTAACGTGGCTAAGTTAGCAGTGGAAGTCCTGAGTGCATCAGTGTAATCGGCGTACCAGGAAATTATGCTCTGACAAAGGTTCCACGACTTTTGTTTCTGTAAATAATGCAAATATATATTAGAGGTGTGATTTTAATAGTTATTAATGCATTATTTACAGAATCTATCTATCTATCTATCTATCTATCTATCTATCTATCTATCTATCTATCTATCTATCTATCTATCTATCTATCTATCTATCTATCTATCTATCTATCTATCTATCGCTATCTGTCTGTCTGTGTGTCTCTCTCTCTCTATCTATCTATCGATCGGTCTGTCCGTCTGTCCGTATCTTGATATCAATTCATATAATTTCAATTCGATTCCAATTTTTTGGGTGCCGATTCGATTAAAATTGTGATTCTCACAATTCTATGACATTGCTGACTTTTGTAAATTAAAAACAAAAAATATGTTTAAAACTTTTTTCTTTTTCTTTTTCTTTTTTTTTTGCTCGTCATTTACCTTGATTTTAATTAGGAAAAACCAACCCAGTAGCCAGACCATCATTCTGCTGCTATAACGCCCAAGAAGACAAGTAAATGGATCAATAAAAACAAGAAGAATGACAAAAATGTAATAATGGATTATTTTATTTGGAAAAAAAAAATTTTTTTTCTTTTTTTTTTTTTTAAACTAAAAAATCTATTTTAAAATTGTGAAGCAAAAAATCTAGATTTTTGATTTTTTGACTTGATTTTCCCGCCCCTCATATATATATGTGTATATATATATATATATATATATATATATATATATATATATATATATATATATATATATATATATATATATATATATATATATATATATGTGTATATATATATATATATATATATATATATATATATATATATACATATATACATATATATATATATATATATATACATATGTATATATATATAGATATATATATATATATATCTATATATATATATATATATATATATATATATATATATATATATATATATATATATATGTGTATCTATATATATATATATATATACATATATATATATATATATAGATATATATATATATATATATATAGATACACTGCTCCTTTCCGCTTAATGTTTATTATACGCGTGTAGAGTTGACATCATCCCCAACCTGCAGATATTGTCAACAATATCAGCCGTTTTATGATTTCTAAACCATCAAATCTTTTATTTCTTCTTTCTCAGCGTTCAGTTCCTGTCATCTTTCCTCCAACTCCGCCACCCTTTTCTTTCCTCCTTTCAGCTTCTTTTGTTTCTTTTCGTCCATGTTTCCCTCTCTCCTTCCATCCCTTCGCCCTCTCCTCCTCTTGTTCTTCATGCTTTGTTGTTCCAGCCGCCGAGGGAAGACCTTCCAACACACACTGCACCTCCCTTCCCTCTAATGGACCCATTTAGACAATGTGTCGCATCAGCAAGTCGCTGCCGAAATAATGAGAAGAAGAAGAAGGAGGAAGACGAGAAGAAGATGAGGGGTGCGAGTAGTTTTCCACATCCTTTCATCCAGACAGCTGCTACACCCTAAACACACACCACTGAAGTTGTGACCCTGAACGTGTTGATCTGCGTGTGTGCGTGTGTGTGTGTGTGTGTGTGTGTGTGTGTGTGTGTGTGTGAGAGAGAGATCGTTACAGAGAAATATGGCATCCAGAGGTTTTGCTGAAGCTCCTGCCTTGATTCAGGAAGCGAGAGAGAGAACATGCATTCTTCATGTCTCTCACCCTTTTAAGAAACATCGTTTCTCTTTTATGGATGACAAAAATACACACCGAAGCACACACACTTCCTCTGAAGTAAGACACACTCCCTAGCCTTCCAAAATGATACCTTGTACACACAGTCACTAAACTACAAAAACACATTTGCGCCTGCAGACTCAAACATACACACACACACACACACTCCTACATGCAGGCGTGCTTCTGTAGCATCTTATAAATCATATAAATTCTCTGTAAAACGACACACACTGCAGACACGGAGCGTGCAGCTCTGCTTGCTTCTCTTTGTCTTTCAGTATTTATTCCCTGCATCAACGTGTCACATCTGACCTTATAAAGTTGGTATTTTCTGGAACATGGTGTGTTTTTGGTGACTTCGGCTTGTAATGTGGCTAATGCTAGGAGCCTGAAATTAGCACGTTAAAGAGCCACGTTGATGCTTCACCCGACTAACCACCGACTGCAGGAGTTTTTCCAAAGCGTTGGGTCATGCACGTTTAGAAGTTGCCTTGGAGACAGAAACACCAACTCATCTGCACTCGCAGGACCATGGCTCAGAACATTGTGTTGCTGTTATTTCAGAGTTTTTATTTGGTTTTCTGCACCTCTGAAGTCATTTAAAAGCCTGGATTTTCTGTTCAAGGTGAGCTGCAGCCTGAGGGGGGAGAAGCAGCGGCCACATTCTCTCTTTTCTTTATGACTTCCATTCATGCTTATTATTTTGACTTTAAATCCTTTTCTTTCAGCCACAAAAGACAGAAATTCAGTGCCGTTTGCTACTTACTGGTGAGCAGCAAAGAAACGAATGGATGGATTTCCTGCTGCTTGGCGAGGAGCTGTTTTACTCTCTGCGTGCGGTTTTTCACGCCACACCGGAATGAGCTGAAGCCTGAGGATTTTGTGAAATCCAGAATAATGAAGCTGAAATCTGTCAGTGTTTCACACCAGCATGGTTTCCTCTGCGTGGTTGATGTTCGGTTCACGTCTCAGATGGAACAGACGATGTGTTTCTTTATAAACGGATTCTTACCCGTTTATTTGCCTCATGTCCTCGGTCCAACTCCAACCCTCTCACCCAGGCATTCTTCAGGCCATCATCAGGGACAGCTGTCTCTAGACTTCTTTTAGGACTTTCTGACGATTCTTCTGTTGGTTTTATGTCCAAATCCCACCGTTTGACACTGATTTTCAGTTCAGTACTTGTGTCATGTGGCTTTTCTTCCCCATATTCCCTCCTTATGAGCAGCTTCTTGACTCCTTCCATGGAGACCATTCCTGGTGAGGTTTTGTCCAACAGAAGGGTCTCTCGGGTCGTTGCATTCGGACATTTTCAGATCTGGTTCATCTGCTGGCAATACTCTTAAAGCTTCCTTCTTTATGCTCCACTTTTTAACATCAGTTAATGTTGAGCATTGCAGCATCACCAGCGATGAACTCGAAGGAAAAATCATGGAGACAAAGATCTTCTCCAGCCTCCGTGGCTTATTTATTTAAGGATAACAGATAAAAAGTACACCCTCCTTCAGAGGGAAAATCATACAACACAAAAAAGGAGG
Organism: Telmatherina bonti; assembly: GCF_933228915.1. Lineage (NCBI taxonomy): Eukaryota > Metazoa > Chordata > Actinopteri > Atheriniformes > Telmatherinidae > Telmatherina > Telmatherina bonti. The sequence continues at coordinate 10,265,443 of NC_136614.1, read as the reverse complement.
GAAAAAAGTAAGTTCTCTGGGCGCGCTTGCAGACGTGAACGTAATGACGCAGAGTGCGTCCTCGACCAGTAAAACAGCGCCTCACCGTGGTGACAATCACAAATAAAACCCCTCTTGGTGATAACATGGAAATGGATTTCCAACATGAGCACACAATAAAGTCTCTTAACAGTTAAACTGTTTGACCTTTGCCGTTTTACATTCATGCAACTAAAGAAGCAGGAATAAATGACATGTAGGAGGCAGGCTGCTGTGTGTCGACACGACACTGGTGGGATTGGCGTCTTTTCTTATGTTTGAATGGTTCGTGTGTGTGTGTGTGTGTGTGTGTGTGTGTTAAGATTCTTACAGAAGCAGCTTGTCTTTGTGTTTCTGCAGTGGGATAGTTGCTGATAGGACTGTGACAAGATGCTTTTGTTCTGATTCGATTCCGATTTTTTGGGTGCCGATTCGATTTAAATTGCTATTCCCACAATTCTCACAATATTGCTGATTTTTGTAGATTAAAAGCAAAAAAAAATGTATAAAACTTTTTTTTTTGCTCGTCGTTTTTCTTCATTTCAATCCGGAAATACAAACCAGTAGCCAGACCATCATTCTGCTGCTGTGATGCCCAAGATGACAAGTTAAAAGATCAATAAAAACAATAAAAATGACCAAAATTTTGTAATGGATTATCTTTATTTATTTGAAAAAAAAAATTTTTTAACAAAAAAATTGATTTAAAAATTTTAAAGCAAAAAAAATCCACATTTTTGATTTTTCAATTCGATTTTCACGCTGCTGGCTGCTGAAAATTCACATTAGAAACAACTGAAAATCTGGACATTTGCTAAACGGTACTTAGTTTGGCCGCCTGGATAGTTGGCGTCGACTTTCGCTGCTCGCTGGAGCAACAGACACGTCACAGACCCGTCCCGTCACAGACCCGTCACAGACCCGTCACGTCACAGACCCGTCACGTCACAGACCCGTCACGTCACAGACCCGTCACAGACCCGTCCCGTCACAGACCCGTCACAGACCCGTCCCGTCACAGACTCGTCACAGACCCGTCACGTCACAGACCCGTCACAGACCCGTCACAGACCCGTCACATCACAGACCCGTCACGTCACAGACCCGTCCCGTCACAGACCCGTCCCGTCACAGACCCGTCACGTCACAGACCCGTCACAGACCTGTCACAGACCCGTCCCGTCACAGACCCGTCCCGTCACAGACCCGTCACAGACCCGTCACAGACCCGTCACGTCACAGACTCGTCACAGACCTGTCACAGACCCGTCACGTCACAGACACGTCACAGACCCGTCCCATCACAGACCCGTCACGTCACAGACCCGTCACAGACCCGTCCTGTCACAGACTCGTCACAGACCCGTCACAGACCCGTCCTGTCACAGACCCGTCCCATCACAGACCCGTCACGTCACAGACCCGTCACGTCACAGACCCGTCACAGACCCGTCACGTCACAGACTCGTCACAGACCCGTCACAGACCCGTCCTGTCACAGACCCGTCACAGACCCGTCACGTCACAGACCCGTCAGAGACCCGTCCTGTCACAGACCCGTCCCGTCACAGACCCGTCCCGTCACAGACCCGTCCCGTCACAGACCCGTCACGTCACAGACCCGTCCCGTCACAGACCCGTCCTGTCACAGACCCGTCCCGTCACAGACCCGTCACGTCACAGACCCGTCCCGTCACAGACCCGTCACAGACCCGTCCTGTCACAGACCCGTCACAGACCCGTCCTGTCACAGACCCGTCAGAGACCCGTCCTGTCACAGACCCGTCAGAGACCCGTCCTGTCACAGACCCGTCCCGTCACAGACTCGTCCCGTCACAGACTCGTCCCGTCACAGACCCGTCCCGTCACAGACCCGTCCCGTCACAGACCCGTCACAGACCCGTCCCGTCACAGACCCGTCCCGTCACAGACCCGTCACAGACCAGACCCGTCACAGACCCGTCCTGTCACAGACCCGTCGGACTTGTCACAGACCCGTCCCGTCACAGACTTGTCACAGACCCGTCACAGACTCGTCACAGACTCGTCACAGACCCGTCACAGACCCGTCCTGTCACAGACCCGTCACAGACCCGTCACGTCACAGACCCGTCCTGTCACAGACTCGTCACAGACCCGTCACAGACCCGTCCTGTCACAGACTCGTCACAGACCCGTCACAGACCCGTCACAGACTTGTCACAGACCCGTCCTGTCACAGACCCGTCCCGTCACAGACCCGTCACAGACCCGTCCTGTCACAGACCCGTCACAGACCCGTCCTGTCACAGACCCGCCCTGTCACAGACCCGTCCTGTCACAGACCCGTCCTGTCACAGACCCGCCCTGTCACAGACCCGTCACGTCACAGACCCGTCACAGACCCGTCACAGACCCGTCCCGTCACAGACCCGCCCTGTCACAGACCCGTCCCGTCACAGACCCGTCACAGACCCGTCACAGACCCGTCCTGTCACAGACTCATCACAGACCCGTCACAGACCCGTCCTGTCACAGACCCGTCCCGTCACAGACTCATCACAGACCCGTCACAGACCCGTCCTGTCACAGACCCGTCACAGACCCGTCCTGTCACAGACCCGCCCTGTCACAGACCCGTCCTGTCACAGACCCGTCCTGTCACAGACCCGCCCTGTCACAGACCCGTCACGTCACAGACCCGTCACAGACCCGTCACAGACCCGTCCCGTCACAGACCCGCCCTGTCACAGACCCGTCCCGTCACAGACCCGTCACAGACCCGTCACAGACTTGTCACAGACCCGTCCTGTCACAGACCCGTCCTGTCACAGACCCGTCACAGACCCAGACTGAGGCATTATTTACTTGGACAACAGTCTGAAAAGCTTCAACCTGTCTTGATTTTTGTCCAGAATTTACTGGAATGCTGAGATTTTAACGCACAAAGCAGCATGCTGCAACACAAGGCAAACTCCAGCAGTTGGTCACAAACAAAGAAAAAGCAGAAAAGATAGAAAATAAAATAAATAAAGTTCAGGATCTGTCTGCTTAAATACCAAAGAGCAGAAGTCAGAACCACTCCGAGTCTCCGTGAGATGAAACGAGCCGTAAAAGCTGCGGAGAGGCTCTGAAGAAGCTGCTTGCTGCGGACAGCAGATACACCCAGACTGTGACATTTATGACTAAATCTCACATTCCTCTTTCTTCCACTCTGACGATGACTGATACAAAGAAAATGTCAGTAAACAACTACAGCTGATGGCGGTTATCTAAAACCCAGCAACACGTTTATTTAAGTTGGTTTTAACAGGTTTTAAATCACCCAAATGTTCCTTCACTTTCATGTTTAATGATATATTCATGGTTTATTATAAATATGTTTATGAGTTTCTGATTTATTGGATTCATTTCAGCCTCTAAAGCTTTTTTTTAGGAATGGATCATTAAAAAAAAAAAGCCCATAATGGGATGCGGTTGTCATGGCAACAATTCCGTCTGTTGTTGCTTCTTTATTTTGTTAAAAAAAACATTTATGGGTCTAATTTATCAGCCAATCCGTCCGCAGATCTCCGAAGCCGAGTGGGAGGACATGCTGGAGGGCTTCGATGAGCGGAGTTACCTGAGCGCTCGGCGCTGGAAGCCTGGCGACGACCCGTACACGCTCTACGCCTTCAACCAGAGAGAGAGCGAACGAATCCCGAGCAACCGAGCCCTGAGGGACACGCGGCACTACAGGTACACCAGTCCTGAACCAGACAACCACACTGCAGTCAGAGATGTGCAATCCTGGGAAACTTTCATTGATAAAAAGGTCGGGTGATCAAAAACGGTCCTGCCGGGTCCTGCCGAGTCCCGCCGGTCCTGTTTTGGTCTTGCCGCGTCCTGCCGGGTCCTGTCAAGTCCCGCCGGGTCCCGCCGGTCCTGTTTTAGTCCTGCCGGGTCCTGTTTTGGTCCTGTTGGGTCCTGCTGAGTCCTGTTTTGGTCCTGCTGGGTCCTGTTTTGGTCCCGCCGGGTCCTGCCGGGTCCCGTTGTGTTCTGTTTTGGTCCTGTTTTGGTCCTGCTGGGTCCTGTTTTGGTCCTGTTGGGTCCGGCCGGGTCCTGTTTTGGTCCTGCTGGGTCCTGTTTTGGTCCTGTTGGGTCCGGCCGGGTCCTGTTTTGGTCCTGCCGGGTCCTGTTTTGGTCCTGCCGGGTCCTGTTTTGGTCCCGCCGGGTCCTGCCGGGTCCTTTTTTGTTTTAGTCCTGCCGGGTCCCGTTGTGTTCTGTTTTGGTCCTGTTTTGGTCCTACCGAGTCCTGCCGGGTCCTGTTTTGGTCCTACCGAGTCCTGCTGGGTCCTGTTTTGGTCCTACCGAGTCCTGCCGGGTCCTGTTTTGGTCCTGCTGGGTCCTGTTTTGGTCCTACCGGGTCCTGTCAAGTCCCGCCGGGTCCCGCCGGTCCTGTTTTGGTCCTGCCGGGTCCCGTTGTGTTCTGTTTTGGTCCTGTTTTGGTCCTGCCGGGTCCTGTTTTGGTCCCGCCGGGTCCTGCCGGGTCCCGTTGTGTTCTGTTTTGGTCCTGTTTTGGTCCTGCCGGGTCCTGTTTTGGTCCTGTCGGGTCCTGCCGGGTCCCGTTGTGTTCTGTTTTGGTCCTGCTGGGTCCTGTTTTGGTCCTGTCGGGTCCTGCCGGGTCCCATGCTGGGAAATCCAGCCTTGTGTGGATAACGTCACATGATGTACTGCGCTGCCATTATTTACCAGAAACTAAACCGTGTCCAGTCCTACTGTTGTCCACGTGGAAGTCCGCAACGTTCAGGTGTGTTCATGAAACGCCGAGGAGGAAAGACATCAGCCGTGGTCATAGCGAGGCGTCTGCTGTCTGGGAACGGTTAGAAACTTATTTTACTGTCCATTATTTTCCACTGAGAAGGATTTTTCACAAGTAGAAACATTGAGGACGGCTGGTGACGTCCCAGAAAGCTCCGCCAGAGGCCAGACGTCTCGACGACCCTCAGTTAGCACGACGCTGGTGATGTCTGGTCAGAATGCGGAGCAGCAAACGCCTCCATACAGCAGCCGGGCACGGTGGCGGGGGGATGGTGATTTGCTGCTGCAGGACAGCGACGTTCAGACGGAGGAAGAGAATCGATTTGAATCAGAGATTCCAGCTGACGTTAACATGGACACTAAACTGATCTGCTCAGGTGTGTTGGAAGGATTTTTATATGATCGCCATGATTTCAGCATGTCGAACTAACTCAGAAGAAGAAGATTTTCTTTTATTATTTATTAATTAATTCGGAGCCTTTTGACATCGGAGATGCTCAGCTTGTAACAAAAACGGCGTTTCGCTGCCGCCACGTTTAAAGACATGTAAGTGTGTGTTCAGCCACACCTTTGGACGTGTGTGTGTGTTCGGCTGGACATCTGGAAGTGTGTGTTTGCAACACAAACTCTACAGTTTGGTGTAATAGTGTGCAGGATGAGAGGAGAGCTTATCGGCGACACATGACACGAACTACGGCAGCCTGCAGGCGTAAACAGACACGTGAGAAAACACACACGACGCTGCGCTGCAAAAACTGACAAGCCAAATTTTCTATAATTTATCTTATTTTAAGCAACATTTACCTCATTTTTGTATATTTTTCTCGAGTTTTTGCAGTGTGCAGACCAGCTCTCAGCCGGCAGGTATGTGCAGACACACACATCTCCAGCAACTCAGAATCGTTCTGCTCTAAAACAAATCGAGATGATGGAAGCGAACACGTTTCCATACGGAAAGCAGGAATTTCCGCTCTGTCTGGAACAAAATTAAATGAAATTTAACAAGAATCCTCGTCAGAAGGATGAGGAGCTCCTCGCCTTGATGCCGTCTGCTCAGGAGATAAAGTGTTCTTCATGAGGATCACAAGCAACTTTCCATCCAACCATAAACAGGATGTTTATCTGCCATGTCTGGAGGTCAAAGTGCTGTTGAAAAGGAGTTCGTGGCTTATTAATGGAAACAACCTGAGAGTATATATGTGTATGTATATATATATATATATATATATATATATATATATATATATATATATAAAAATGCCAACAGGTTTGTCCCTCGTGCTGCTGGTTGTTTAAAGGAAAAATAAAAACTTATCTTAGACCAATCAGCTGCTACGTTATGACGACCCAGCTCATGCTGAGCCGCTGTGGTGACGCCACCAAACGGCTCTGAGTAGTCAGGTTGTCGACGTCTGCAGCAGTAGAAGTGGCTTGTAGGAGACCTTACACGCTGTACGTTCAGCATGAATCAGATCTTTTTGTGTTTTTCTGGCTTTTCCATTGAAGATGATGATGAAAAGCATGATGTGCGGGTCTGAAAACGCTTCAAGCGACTGCTGATCTTCTCCCGTTGTGGCACGAAGAAGCACTTTTTATCGTCTTCACTCAAAACTTAACAGCATTATGGATTCTTTTTTTTTTTTATTATTCATGGTCAAACACGGTTCATGTTTGCAGGTGGTAGGAGGAACCAAACACAGTTAAAGGAAGCAAGAAAAGAAAAGATGAATTCTGAAACAGAGACAGAACCCAGACCTGTAAATGGATCAGGTTAGGTGAACAAGATGGCAGCTGTGCTGCGTAACTTCGTCATCTTTCTGTGGTTTTTCATGTCACAAAGTGTTCGTTTTTTCCATCCCTGTATACGTCCGATACTGACCAGTACCCCAAGCTGACGTCCTCCCTTCATTTTCCCTCCATTAAAGCCCTTTTTCACGGACTTTGCTTTAAACGATGAAAGTTATAAAATGTTTCTGAAGCCAGATATCATCCCAACCCCAGTGATTTATTTCTGCATGCCGAACCAACCGAGCTGAACTAAGAACAACAGTCTCTTGTAGGTCGTGCTGCTGATTTAAGTTCCATCCTTTTTCTTAACTGCTTCGTGCAGTTCAGGGTTGGGGGGGAGCTGGAGTCTGTCCCAGCGATCCCCGGATGAGCGGCAGGTAAACCTGGACGCATCACCAGTCCATCACAGGGCCACTTATTTCAGTTCTGCCTCCATTTTTTCTCGCGTGACGTTGACTGCGGTGACCTCGTACCTTCAGACAATCTGTAAACTGGTTGAACCAGAACATCTGGCGTTCGCAGCGTGGTGAAAGGGTACCAGGCGGCTTTTGGTGACCGGCCGTCATCAGGAGGCTCTGTCCAGGACTGTGTCTGCATTTAGCGGCCGCGGCTAAGTGTGTGTGTGACTTCTGCACAGCTAGCGGCGGCTTCACACCTCGCTGGAATCTGTCAGCGTAGCTGTCACCTGCATCACTGCATGGACGCTGTTGGACATGCATCCTTCAGATGATGTGATGGATGATGTCTGACTCAGTCTAAGCTTGTCTGCTGCCTCTGCTGTGTGTGTGTGTGTGTGTGTGTGTGTGTGTGTGTGTGAGTGTGTGTGTGAGTGTGAGCGATTTTGCATGTCCATATGTGTTTGCTAATGTGCGTAAGAGCACAATGTGACGACGGCCTGCATCATCTGCTGTGTTAACTGAGGAGGAAAATTCACTCATGAGCTGACATAAGGCACTAAATGTGTGTGTGTGTGTGTGTGTGTGTGTGTGTGTGTGTGTGTGTGTGTTTGTCAGAAATGTGGGGAGGATCTGCAGCGGGGGGGATCAGGGATACACTTACACATTTATCTGTAAGCAGGGGGCCAATGGTGCTCATTTATCTCTTATTGGACAGTGATGTGTGTGTGTGTGTGTGTGTGTGTGTGTGTGTGTGTGTGTGTGTGAGGTTTGCCGTGATGTGATTATCTGTTAACTCCGCTGCTTTAGATCTCAGAAGCACTTGGCAGGAGTCATGATGGCACCTCATGCTCTGTTAGGATTGGGGGGGGACGAGATGCGACGGCGAATCTGAGGTTCAGTATTTTTAGAAACACCTCGGTCTCCGTTGCGGATTCGCTGAGGTGCTTCCTGCTTGCATGCACGCGCTGTGAATTCATGCTGCTCGTGACAGAAACGTGCAGCAGGAGCGTAAAATGAGACTAAAACTGTTGCAGGACTGATAAGCAAAGAAAATGTTGCAGCTGGAGATTTCTGCATTGAAGTGGAGCTTCACATAAATAAATAAAATATTTTTAATTCCCCGTAAATTTCAGCTCTCTGGTTTGGAAGAAACGTGCCAGGAGATGTGCAGCGATGCATCATCAGAACTACCTTTAGTCTCAGTGTGAGAAATTGAGCAAGGTGTTGGAAACTTTCCTCCTCTTCATGTTGACATGAAGCATCACACAGCTGCTGCACATCATCATCATCATCATCATCATCATCATGAATCTCCCGTTCCACCTCATCACCATGAGAATCTCCCGTTCCACCTCATCACCATGAGAACCTCCCGTTCCACCTCATCATGATGAGAATCTCCCGTTCCACCTCATCGTGATGAGAATCTCCCGTTCCACCTCATCACCATGAGAATCTCCCGTTCCACCTCATCATGATGAGAATCTCCCGTTCCACCTCATCGTGATGAGAATCTCCTGTTCCACCTCATCACCATGAGAATCTCTCGTTCCACCACATCATGATGAGAATCTCCCGTTCCACCTCATCACCATGAGAATCTCCCGTTCCACCTCATCACCATGAGAATCTCCCGTTCCACCTCATCACCATGAGAATCTCCCGTTCCACCTCATCACCATGAGAATCTCCCGTTCCACCTCATCACCATGAGAATCACCCGTTCCACCTCATCACCATGAGAATCTCCCGTTCCACCTCATCACCATGAGAATCTCCCGTTCCACCTCATCACCATGAGAATCTCCCGTTCCACCTCATCACCATGAGAATCTCCCGTTCCACCTCATCACCATGAGAATCTCCCGTTCCACCTCATCACCATGAGAATCTCCCGTTCCACCTCATCCCCATGAGAATCTCCCGTTCCACCTCATCCCCATGAGAATCTCCCGTTCCACCTCATCATGATGAGAATCTCCCGTTCCACCTCATCACCATGAGAATCTCCCGTTCCACCACATCACCATGAGAATCTCCCGTTCCACCTCATCACCATGAGAATCTCCCGTTCCACCTCATCACCATGAGAATCTCCCGTTCCACCACATCACCATGAGAATCTCCCGTTCCACCTCATCATGATGAGAATCTCCCGTTCCACCACATAACCATGAGAATCTCCCGTTCCACCACATAACCATGAGAATCTCCCGTTCCACCTCATCACCATGAGAATCTCCCGTTCCACCTCATCACCATGAGAATCTCCCGTTCCACCTCATCACCATGAGAATCTCCCGTTCCACCTCAACATGATGAGAATCTCCCGTTCCACCTCATCATGAGAATCTCCCGTTCCACCTCATCACCATGAGAATCTCCCGTTCCACCACATCATGAGAATCTCCCGTTCCACCTCATCATGATGAGAATCTCCCGTTCCACCTCATCATGATGAGAATCTCCCGTTCCACCTCATCATGAGAATCTCCCGTTCCACCACATCATGATGAGAATCTCCCGTTCCACCACATAACCATGAGAATCTCCCGTTCCACCACATCACCATGAGAATCTCCCGTTCCACCACATCACCATGAGAATCTCCCGTTCCACCTCATCACCATGAGAATCTCCCGTTCCACCTCATCACCATGAGAATCTCCCGTTCCACCTCATCATGATGAGAATCTCCCGTTCCACCTCATCACCATGAGAATCTCCCGTTCCACCACATCATGATGAGAATATTCTGTTCCACCTCATCATGATGAGAATCTCCCGTTCCACCTCATCATGATGAGAATCTCCCGTTCCACCACATCACCATGAGAATCTCCCGTTCCACCTCATCATGATGAGAATCTCCCGTTCCACCTCATCACCATGAGAATCTCCCGTTCCACCACATCACCATGAGAATCTCCCGTTCCACCTCATCATGATGAGAATCTCCCGTTCCACCTCATCACCATGAGAATCTCCCGTTCCACCTCATCATGATGAGAATCTCCCATTCCACCACATCACCATGAGAATCTCCCGTTCCACCTCATCACCATGAGAATCTCCCGTTCCACCTCATCACCATGAGAATCTCCCGTTCCACCTCATCACCATGAGAATCTCCCGTTCCACCACATCACCATGAGAATCTCCCGTTCCACCTCATCATGATGAGAATCTCCCGTTCCACCTCATCACCATGAGAATCTCCCGTTCCACCACATCACCATGAGAATCTCCCGTTCCACCTCATCATGATGAGAATCTCCCGTTCCACCTCATCATGATGAGAATCTCCCGTTCCACCTCATCACCATGAGAATCTCCCGTTCCACCTCATCACCATGAGAATCTCCCGTTCCACCTCATCATGAGGAGAATCTCCCGTTCCACCACATCATGATGAGAATCTCCCGTTCCACCTCATCATGATGAGAATCTCCCGTTCCACCACATCATGATGAGAATCTCCCGTTCCACCACATCATGATGAGAATCTCCCGTTCCACCTCATCATGATGAGAATCTCCCGTTCCACCTCATCACCATGAGAATCTCCCGTTCCACCTCATCACCATGAGAATCTCCCGTTCCACCACATCATGATGAGAACCTCCCGTTCCACCTCATCATGATGAGAATCTCCCAAAGCTGCTCTGCTGGATGTAGATCTGGTGACTATGGAGGCCGTTGGAGGACAGTGAACTCATCGTCATGGTGGAGATGATGTGAGCTTTGTGACATGGTGCATCATCCTGCTGGAAGTTTCCATCAGAAGATGCTACACTGTGCTCAGAAAGAGATGGACATGGTCAGCAGCAGGACTCAGGGAGACTGTGGACGTTAAACCAGGTCATGTTGGTACTAAGGGGACCAAAGTGTGAAGCGTTGATCCTGACGGCAGGATGGATCCATGTTGTCATGTTTCCAGCAGATTCTGATCCTACCATGTGGATGTGGAGCTGAACTGGAGACTCATCAGACCAGCAACGTTTCTCCATCTTCAGTTGTCCAGTTCTGGTGAGTCTGTGTGAATTGTAGCCTCAGTTTCCTGTTCTTACTGACAGGAGGGAACCCGGCGTGGTCTTCTGCTGCTGGAGAACAGGGGTCTCTAACTTCGGTCCTGGAGATTTCACTCTTTCCCTGCTGCAACATACTTGATCCAAATAAAACTGCTCTTGTTTTAATCTCCTGCAGCTGTCTGGTGATGATGCTGCCGGGTGGGCGGGCGGGCAGGCAGGATCTCGCAGGGCATTCAACAATCTGGCAGGTCTTAAATAGTGCTGTTGCTGATTGCCCAGATGAAGATCAGGTGCTGATCCAGGTGCCAGGATGCCAGACAAGCCCACCAGGGAATAGGACCACAACATTTTCTCATTTTCTCCTCCGTGTTGCATCATGTCATCCTGCATTCAAGCAACGTGAGGAATCTGTGTGTAAAGGAACAAATCTGAGCTGGACTCCTGTGACCTCTGACCCCTCACACGGCGCTGCATCACCATTAGGGATTACTCTGAATGCAGAGTTGCTTTAAGAAATGTCAGGCGGTGCTGGACCAGCCTTGTGGTCCCAACAGGTTCCCAGTAAGGAAATCAATACCAGCACATGCCTGGAGGAAGAGTTGGACAACACGACACCTGAAACTCTCCACCGCCTCTCCAGAACATCGTAGGAGTTGTGAGCATGAGAGAGTTTACTCTCCCACCGTTTTCTGGCTCAAAGTTTAGGAGACAAAATGTGGAAAATTTCAGGTTCTTCTGTCTGTGATGAAATGAAAACATCTCCTTTCTGTTCCAATTTTTCTGCTTCGGGGTCGGTACGTAAAGCTCTCTGCTTCCATCGTGTTAAACACAGGTTTGCCTCGCAGCCACAGTGTGTTGAGTCGTGTTTGTTGGTGAGAAGGCGTTGGAGATCTGTAAAGAACCTTCTCTGTGTATTTTTGGAATGGAGGCAGATTGTCCAGGTTTTTACTTTGTATGGGAGGAGCGCTGTGTCTCTTTCTGCCGTCGGAACAGCAGAGAGAGCGAAGCGAAGGCTGCAGATGCTTCCTGATGGAAGAGAAAAGGTGGAGGAAGAAAAGTCAAGAGGAGATTAGGAAAATGAGGGAAGGAGCGGTGGAGGGGAGGAGATGGGGGAGATGCTACGAGCTGCCGAGAGGAGAGATAATTGCCACATGCAGAGCTTGAGAGGCTGTGTGTGTGTCGGTGTGTGTGGATAAACCACTCCACTTCAGTGCACTGCTATTATCTCAGTGAACAGGGGAACCTCCCTCCGTCTGCTTTCTGCGTGTCTGTAAGCCCAGCAGCCGCTTCGCTGCAGGGATTAGATCCAGGCGGGAAGACAATGGGCTGAAACCGTGCAGGGAGGCAGGAAGTCCTACGAGACTTCGCTGCCGGTTGATATGGCAACAAGACTTAGCTAAAGCAAGACAAGAGATGGCAGAAGAAAAGCATCGCTCTCATACGAGAAGATGTTTAAGAAGCATAAAAAGTGATTTCATGGCGCGCTTCAGCTTCTGTTGGACATTTTGTTCAACAGTGATGAAGACGAGGAGTCCTCTGGATCTTCCTCACGCCGTCTGAAGACTTTGATGTTGACTAAACTCCTGATCCTAGATGAGTCGTAGGTGGAAGTGTCTGTGGTTTCTCACTGGTTTCATCACTGGGTCAGACTCCCGTGACCCTCTGCAGGATGTGTGTTTCCACACCAGCATTGTTCTGAATGACGTGGATCTGGTTCTCCTCCACCTCCACACTCCTGCCAGGTGCCTCAGGTCAGCTGACCTGCTGCTCCTGGATGCACCGAGGTCCAAACGGAAGCTCAGAAAAGAGAACATAAAAAAACAAAAAAAAAACAAAAGAAAGAGATCAATGCATACATGTATATGCACATACATACCCACCTACATATATATGTATATACACTCGCACATACATTGTATATATACATATATACATACATACATACATATACACATACATACACATGCATACACACACATGTACACATACATGCATACATAAAGATAGATATACATACATACATATACACATACATACACACACATATATATATATATATATATACATATATACACATATACATACTCACATACATACACATACATATACACATACACACACATACACATACATACATACACATACATACACATACACTCACACATATGCATACATATATACATATCCATACACATACATACATACACATACACATACACATAAGTACACATACATACCCACTCACACACATAAATATATACACCCACACAAGCCAACTCTAGATTCGTGGAGAACAAAACCGTTGACAATCATGAGGACCAGAAACTAGCAAGTTAAGTCAAAAAGACAGAAAGAGAGGCACCTGCTGTTAGTGAATAAACTTGCCACCCCCACCACCCCCCCACCACCAAACCACACACACATATACATGCATACCCCCCCCCCCCAACACGCACTCCCCTCACACATATACATGCATACCCCCCCCCCCAACACGCACTCCCCTCTCAACCCCCATCCACACATCCCTCTGCAATCCATGCACAACATCCATCACATACACAACCCCACCCCACCTCTACTCACTCACCCATACCAAGTCACACGAACCCCAATCGCCCCCGCCCCCACACACGCTCACCCCCCGCCACCCCATCCCTCTACTTCTACCCAACCACACATGCCCCACCAAACACCCCTCCACCACCCATAGCCCCCCTCCAAACTTCACCCTCACTCACACATCCCATTCCGCATATACACCCCCCCCCCCCCCCCCCCCCCCACACACACACACACACACACACACACACACACATACCCTCACTCCTCCAACACAGGCACACCCCAATACAACCCACGCGCCAACATACCCCTCCACACACACATCTACTCATCCTCACACATCCCTATCCCCTACCCACCTATATCCCCAACCCTAATCCCCCCCCCAGCCATCCCACCATCCATCTGTAACCCCATACACCCACTCCCACACATCCTCACCTCACCCCTCCATCATGTCCCATGTGAGATACCTCAGAGGGGGCAGAGGACAGGATGGCCCCGATCAGGGCCCCCATAATTACCGCCCACCACTCCCAGCGTCCCCCCCCCCCACCCCACAGATGCAGCCGACCCAGCACCCCCCCAGGGCCGGCGACAACCCTCCTACAGCCAGGCCAGCCCAGACTTAGGCCTAATGGACGGCACTCTTCCCCCACCCGTACCCCCCCCCCAGTAAAGCCCCGAGAGCAGGGGCATGAGAAGACCCTATCGTCCCTGCCTCCCCCCCCCCCCCCCCCGCTTATGACTGATTGTGAAGTATGTATTAGTTGCAATTAAAATTGAGGGAAGTGCCACGCGGTGTTGGGAGAGGGACCACCTAAGCAGCCCCCCCCACCATACACCGCATGCCCCCCCCCCTAATCATGTGAGTCGTCAGTGTTTTGGTGTTTTGATGTCTAAGTGTAATTAAAACTGGGTGCAGCGATCAAGACCACCTTGATGGCCTTTCTCACCACCCAGCGCCACGTGCACACCTCCCAATACCCTGCCTGTGTGTGATGGGGAGCGGGGAGGAAGAGGGGTTGAGGGATTTAAGTCTGGAGGAAAGTGAGCTTTACTTAGCGGAGCTTTTCCAGTTGCCCCCCCCTCCACATTAGACAAGCCTCCTCACCGTCCACTTTTTAAACTCATCCTAAAACCCATTTTTATTCCTCGGCCTCGAAAGACAGTTTCCGGACAGTGTGCTTTAGTTTAGTTTTATTATTGGTTTTTACTTACTATTTATTTAGTTTGTTTTATTGTTTTAATTCTGTATTCCTTGTAGGACTTCTTGTTTTATTGTGTTATTTATTTGCATTTGAACTGTTTTATTTTGGCAGTTTGTGAACAGCACTTTGTTCAACTCTGGTTGTTTTAAAGGGCTTTATAGATAAAGTTGAGTTTTTTTAAGCAATAATTAATGACGTAACATCATCAGACACATGCGGATTAGTTTTATATAAAGGGATGTTGATGATTTCACCGAGTGGAGGCTCCTACCTGTTGGTCCGCAGCGCAGAACTGAACCGTCTCATGGAAGTTTAGAAAAAAGCAAAACGTGTTTCATCTTTCTGGCCTCCGAAGTGGTTACCGTATTTTTCAGATTATAAATCACTCCGCATTATAAATTGCACCAGCCAAAAAAATGCATAATTAAGAAGGAAAAAACATATATAAGTCGCACTGGAGTATAAGTTGCTTTTTTGGTGGAAATTTATTTGATAAAATCCAACACCAAAAACATACATGTCATCTTGAAAGGCAATTTAAAATAAAAATAAAATAGAGAACAACAGGCTGAATAAGTACGGTATACTAACGTTACATGACTGACATGCCTGGTAATGTCAGTAACAACGTAACATATTAAGAGTTATTCAGATAACTTTAGCATAAAGAACATGCTAACAAGTTTACCAAACTATCAGTTTCACTCCAAATCACTAAATCCAATGAAATCTTCATCCTCTTTTAAACAACTCCCCCAACTCGGGAGGCAGACGATGCGCCGCTTCCTCTTCTACGTCGCTTACGTCAGACTCATCGTCAGTTGCAGTTCCAATTATTCCAGCCTTTCTGAATCCCGACAGGATGGTTTCGGTCGTCACTGAAGCCCATGCTTTGTCGATCCATTCAATGACTTCCAGGAAAGTTGCATGGTGCATTCATCATCCACTGCTCCCACAGGTTACGCAGGACTGCCTCAAAGCTCCTATTCACGGAGATATCAAGTGGCTGGAGTATTTTGGTTAAGCCTCCAGGGATGATGGCAGGTATGGAGTTGAAAACTTTTCATTTATTTTTGAACTGTGGCGTGATGTGCGCTCTCATGCTATCCATCACAAGCAGAGCTTTGCGTGCTCTAAAGAAGCCATCCGGTTGCTTAGTGTAGCACTTTGGAAGCCATAAGTTCAGCATTTCTTGATCCATCCACCATTTCTCATTCACGGCGACTGCAACTGAGGAGGGTTGGATTTTTGGCATGGTTTTTCGTTTGAAAATGACCATTGGTGGCAATTTTGATCCATCTCCACAACATGCCAGCACCACTGTGAAGTGTGATTTCTCATGACCAGTTGTAACTATGTTCACACTTTTTCTCTGCAACACTTCGGCCCATGGGAATGTCAAATGTGAGGGGGACCTCGTCCATGTTAATAATATGATCCGGTGTCACCTTGTGCTCACTTACATGCTTTTCAATGAACTCACGGAAACTGTCAACCTTGGCTTGGAAGTCTGCTGGC
Organism: Telmatherina bonti; assembly: GCF_933228915.1. Taxonomy (NCBI): domain Eukaryota; kingdom Metazoa; phylum Chordata; class Actinopteri; order Atheriniformes; family Telmatherinidae; genus Telmatherina; species Telmatherina bonti. The sequence goes on along the minus strand of NC_136614.1, from coordinate 10,249,135 downwards.
AGTTTTTGGGACATTGTTGTCCTTGCTCTGATAGAGAGGCGATTGCGTTGCATGAAGCGGTAACACCAAGAAGGTCCTCCCGCAAAGTCATTTATATTCATCTCCTTGGCAACTACCTGAGCGTGGAGACGTAACTGCACTGTTGACACACCTCTCCCAGCAGCACGTTGTTCAAGCACCCATGCGCGAACTCGTTCCTCTAACTGCGGCCACCTAGCTTTTAACCCGCGATTAGCTCTTTTCGTTTTCTTCATTTCAGTAAGAGTAACCTCCGCTTTTCGCCAGTCCCTTACAAGTTTCTCGCTAACTCCAAACTTTCTTTCTGCTGCTCGATTACCGTTTTCGGCTGCATATTTCGCTATTTGCAGCTTGTAATCTGCAGAATATGATTTTCTTTTTGAAGCTGAACAAAAAAGCTGACATTTTTGTTCAGCCCTTCTAGGTTGTTGAAATTATCAACACAGGCCTAGAGCGCCCTCTTGTGGTTTAGTGTGAAAATAACATGTGAAATGATATAATGATATAATAATGTGGTAATAATTTCACACATAAGTCGCGCCAGAGTATAAGTCGGCCAAACTATGAAAAAAACTGCGACTTATAATCTGAAAAATACGGTAAGTACTTTCTTTTTGTTAGGGGTGGGAAAATTGAATCGAAAATTCAAAAATCTGTTTTATTTCTTTTTGCTTCACAATTTTAACAAGATTTTTTTTTAAATAAATAAAAGTAATCCATAATAAAATTTTTGTCATTTTTATTTTTTTATTGTCTTTTTTACTTGTCTTCTTGGGCATTTTAGCAGCAGAATGATTGTCTAGCTTCTTTGTTGTTTTTTCCTAATTGAAATCAAGAAAATTGATGTGCAAAAAAAAAGTTTTATACATTTTTTTTTTGTTTGTTTTTAATCGACAAAAATCAGTAATATCAAAGAATTGTGAGAATCGCAATTTAAATCGAATCAGTACCCAAAAAATCGGAATCAGATCGGGACGAAAACACATCGTCACAGCCCTAATATTTGCACTGTAAAATGCTCACAAATGTGATATTAAACAATCACAATTCAATCAAAATTCTTCCAACCAGATGAGAGGAGGTTGGCTGTTCCACCGCACGACAGAAAAAAGTTGCAATCTAATCCGAGCAAATACTGTAAACAACAACAAGCTTCATGTTTACAAGTTTGCATCAGAGTGTTTCCATGAAGAACATCTGATTCTTCTTGGGTATTTGGGCATGTGGACCAGTGGCAGACTGGGCTGAGATGAGCTGTGGATGAACGTAGCTGGACTTGTCTGCTCCACAAAAACCGCCAACAAGACCGTTGTCTCAAAATGCATCAATAAACCTGATCAAGTTTGGTTTTTTATGTCTGGAGATGAAGCGGGAGAGGATGAAGCACCACAGAAGAGTGTTTAATTATAATGCAAATTTTCTTGACTAAAACAAAACACTTCTGCAGGTTTTGATCGTCGTTGGGTTAGACTTGGTCACACGAATGCGCCGCATATGCAGCTAAAATAAGAAAGATTTAAATGATGCATAAGCTGCAGTGCAGGTCTGTTTTCATGCTCACTCCATCTTTGTCTGACTGGAACGTTGCACGATGAGATGTTGCTGCAGCAGCCTGAAAAATGCAAACATACCAGACTTCCCTCTTTAATGCATTTATGCAAATAGAGAGTCAGTAGTCGCACCTGTGGGGTTACAGATTGTAAAACAGGTTTAAAAGGGACTAAATCCATCCTGCACATAAACTACGCTCATATTTTCTGCATCTTTACTGGGAAGCTGTTTCCTGCAGGTGGACAGACACACAAGTTACAGCTTTTCTACCGAGACTGGACTGATTGCAGACCGTTTCAGTGGCGCACCTCCATCAGCAGCCGAGTCTGGCGGGAAAAGGTTAAATAGCCGCGCAGCAGATAATAATCTGACAGATCTGTTTGTCATGCGGTCCAACAACTTCACATTCAGAGTTAATGTTCATGTTTTGGCCGAGGTTTGATACTTGACGGCCGGTAATCCAGGAGGAGAACATTGATTTGAGTCTTTAGCAGAGCGTCTGTGTTAAATGTGATCCTCGTTGTTCTTCCTAACCTAAAACCTCTGGAACCAAGCAGTGTGGGGTGTGTTGTGGTGTGTAAAGCTGAGTGGAAGACTGTGGACAGGAAACGATCTGTCTCTGAACAAACAGCTGAATTAGATGCATCAAATGAACAATGACGTGTTGCTTAACGGATTTTGTGATGCCGGCTTGTTGGATAGAAAAACACTCTGAATTCAGCTGTGATCTACCTGCCCGGGCTGGAAATGATCAAACCTCAGGTGGGGGGAGGGGATCCTAAAATGTTCTGATAAATGGTTTACGATAAACCAGTTTGGAAGAGAGGAAGCAAACACATTCTGTTGTATAGTCCACCGATAAAGCGTTAGTTATATGAACCCTTTACTTTCTTTTTTCTGATCTAAATACTAAAACAGACACTTCAAGAAGTAACGGAAACCACAGCATTTAAATGGTCGCCAGTTTCTCCCAACGTTTCTTATGATCCGATTCGTATTGATCCGATGAGTTCTCTGGAGTTTTATCACAACTTGTCTTAAAAAATGTCTCATTTCCCTCATTCATCTGTTTATTTTTAATCACGTGAGACTAAAAGAGATTAAGCAAGTTTTGTCTCCATTTGGCTCATGCGCTCTGATAAAGCGCTGACTCAGCATAAGTGTGAGGAAATCTGCTGGGATCCTTTAAAAAGGAGACCATAAGCTAAGTTAACTCTATTTATTTCTGCTGTAGTTCAGTTCAGACTCGTCCCATGTTCATCTGTAGATGTGATCAGGCCTGAGCTCGCAGGATTGTTGCTGGAGGCTGTTGGAGAAACGCCTCGTTTCCTCGTGCAAACAACTGGAAATACATTCACTGTGTTTTTTCCTCTCTGGAATCTGCTTCAGCAGCCATGACATATTTAGATGCTGGAGATGAAGCAAACAGGTCAACAGAAGCCGAACTACTGAACTACAATTTTCTCATTAATTCAGCATCTGTTTTGCATCCTGTCTCTTCTCTGAGCTCTTTCCACCCAGTAAAAGTCAGTCTGACATTAACTCTTGTCATCTCTTGCTCTGTTTTTTTTCTCCCTTTCTTTACTTTCTCCAGTCATATTCTCCGGTGTTTCTGAGCTGAAATATATATTTATACGGATACATTTAGTCTTCACAGGAGGGGATTTTGGTGCTTTTTGCTTCAAGCTTCTGTATGTTCGCTCAGTTCTGGAAATATGGAGTGGAGGTAGATAGTGGAAGAGGTAAATGAGAATTTTCAAGAGGCTCAGAGGCATCTAGTTGTGAGAGAAATGTCATTTCTTTGGGAGTGTGGCATTAACAGGGTATAATATTATTATCCCTTTTCTCCTCTGAAACAGTGGAAAAACACAGCAGCCTGCACACATTTGTCATCCTCTTTCTTTTGCCAGTGTGGGAGATGTGATAGCACTCAAGTGTTTTGTTGTCGCTGCTCTAAAATGGACTCATCATTCATGCAACCATCAGCAAGCAGAGTCTGCGCTTCAGAGGGAAAAACAACAACCGTCCACTCGGTCGCTTGGTAATTATTTCATTTTGGCCCAGTGATCCTTGAACACTTATTTCCAACTAGATCACGCAGTCATTCAGTAACCTCCCCTGTGTTGTGTGTGTGTGTGTGTGTGTGTTGCATGAGCTCACTGGCGTCAGTCCTTTCACACTAAGTCAACCATTTAGTCACATTTCCATGAATCACAACATGCAGCTAAACGTTAATAGCTGAATTAGCTTTGCTAGTTCCCACGCAAACACTCCCCATCCTTCTCAGATCACAAGTCCCAAAACCACAAAGAAACATCCTCTCAACTCATATGGGTTTTATTTTCCTCCTCCAGCTCAGTGATTTGACTACCTGCCGTAGTGACAAACGTCTGATAGCAAACATGGAGACTTTGACCTGATGTTAGACGACTTTCTTAAAGTTTAAACCCCGTCACGTTTCTTCCTCCAACACGTCTGCTGCTCAGATCAGTGGATTTATACAAGCTTAGATGACTAATTGATTCAGATTCTCTTATAAAAATGTAGTTTTTTTTTTTAGATATTATAAAGAGAAGTATGTGAAAGCATTCACCCAGCCCAGTACTTCCCTTTAAATGGTCTCCAGGACCAGTTCTCCAGGCTTGTTAAAGGACTTCCCAAGGCTCTCACTTTGGTTCTTTTCTCAGTCCAGATTATCCCACTCTGCTTCAGTACTGTTCAGTAAAGGTCTGGATTCTGGGGAGGATCTGTCGCTCCATCAGACCAGTTGATGCGGATCAACAGTCCAGTTCTCGTCTCATGTGACGTACCTCACTTCTTTATGGCCTCTTGCACGGTACCCCTGTCAGTGGAGACCATTTCTAATGAGGTTTCAGCCAGATGGATCAAGTGGAAGGACAAGATCAGAGCTTTGCAACTTGGCCCCACAAGGTTCCCCTGCTCCAACGCACCTGACTGGGATAAACGAGACATTAGCTGTGCTTCCATGTCCCTCTGAAGGGGTCACAGCTGCAAATCATGGCCATCAGGTGAATGGAAGTTTGTGAAAAAGCAGCTGGAAACAAACTGCAACCTTTAAACATAAAAAAAAGTCAGGAGAACTCTGGGTCGGGACCACTCTCTGGCTGTTTTGAAGCAAAATCTAAACAAGAGGAGCAGATTAAGACTTTATGGCTCTACGTTCTGTTGTTTCCATCAGACTAGATGCATACGTCTCTCCTGTCTGATCGATTAGCATCATAAATCCATCCTCAGCATTTGTTTTTCTAGATTATTCTGTAGCTAATCCAGCCGGACGATGGTGAAGCTTACTGATGTTTCAGAATTATTTTATTTAGTTTGATCTGTTTTCTGTCATCTTCCTTAGCCTTCAGAAAACACCGTCAGAGCAACAGGACAGAAACATATGAGCTCTTTTCTTCATAAGGAAGCCTTACTGTTTTAACCATTAAACGCACAAACATCTATTCATCAGCATGATATTTTGACACAAGATAATATAAAGTCCTTTACAAACAAGAGGCTAACTTATTAGAAACATGACTTTGATTCTTTACAGCTTGAATTTCTGATCTTGGCATAGCTTTTAGAAGAGTAAAGTACTGGAACACTTGTTAACAAACATATTAGAGAACACAATCATAAATGGTTAGAACTGAACAGTATCTTGTTTCCATTCCAGCTAGGTGCTTAATTATCAGAGATCCGAAGCCTTGTAGTATAACAGTCATTACTTAGACAATGCGAATTCCCTCCGTTTTTAGTCAATTTCCTGCTAACGAGATGATAAAACAGGAAGTTCAACTGTGCCAAAATAAAAGCATTTACCGTGCAAACAGAAATGTCAAGATAAAAGCTTCAAGAAGTGGTTACCACACAATAGTGTTGTAAAGAAATCACATTTTTGGGTTGACTAAGTGCCCTTTACATATTCATTTCTTATACAATGAAAGAGATCTTTATCTGGTACCTTTTTTTATTTTCTGTCTTACAACTCAGAAGAAGACATGAGTCTCTGAATAAACAGAAAGTTTTATTTCAGACCAACAGATTGAATCTTGACTTTGACCTGAACTTGTCCTCGTTGTGCTGCTGAGCTCTCTGTCGTTTGTTCAGGTGGTTCATCTGTTAAGTTTCCCACCATTCACACCGAATGTGACCAACCTGATCGCGGCAGACAGCTTCATACGAGGCGAGGAAATCCCTCGGTGTATTGTGGGTAATCTCCTGATGTGGAACCTGAAGCATGGTGCTCGACACCAGCGTGGAGTGACGGTGATGCTAAGCGGCTTTCTGTTAGCTAGCGCCCGAGCTAACGGCCCTGAGACGACGGCGTGACGCCTGATTCAATTCGTTTGACTCCTCCTTTGTCTCAGCACTTCTGCCTTGTTTCTTTTCCACTTTTGCAGCTGCGCTTCTCCAGCTCTTCATCTGCGCTGTGTGCTGATGAGCGGGGAGAGTTAGAGGGAGGCATGTGAGGAGAAAACACTGAATGTTTGAAACATGAGGCAGAGCCGCTCCCTGAGCCGCTGGATCCTCTCACGTCTCATCGATTTCACCTCTTAAATCCACTTTCAGTTGTGAGGGCAAGCTGGAGAGGAAGAGGAGGAGGCAGAGTAAAGACAGAGCTTTAAACCCTTGTATATTTCATGCACAGATGGTGAAACTTAAAAAAAACGCTCCAGCGTGCAGCGGCGTGTTGTTCTGCAGCGGCGTGTTGTTTTGCAGCGGCGTGTTGTTTTGCAGCGGCGTGTTGTTTTGCAGCGGCGTGTTGTTCTGCAGCGGCGTGTTGTTTTGCAGCGGCGTGTTGTTTTGCAGCGGCGTGTTGTTCTGCAGCGGCGTGTTGTTCTGCAGCGGCGTGTTGTTTTGCAGCGGCGTGTTGTTTTGCAGCGGCGTGTTGTTTTGCAGCGGCGTGTTGTTTTGCAGCGGCGTGTTGTTCTGCAGCGGCGTGTTGTTTTGCAGCGGCGTGTTGTTTTGCAGCGGCGTGTTGTTCTGCAGCGGCGTGTTGTATGGCAGCGGCGTGTTGTTTTGCAGCGGCGTGTTGTTTTGCAGCGGCGTGTTGTTCTGCAGCGGCGTGTTGTATGGCAGCGGCGTGTTGTTTTGCAGCGGCGTGTTGTTCTGCAGCGGCGTGTTGTTTTGCAGCGGCGTGTTGTTTTGCAGCGGCGTGTTGTTCTGCAGCGGCGTGTTGTATGGCAGCGGCGTGTTGTTTTGCAGCGGCGTGTTGTTTTGCAGCGGCGTGTTGTTTTGCAGCGGCGTGTTGTTTTGCAGCGGCGTGTTGTTCTGCAGCGGCGTGTTGTTTTGCAGCGGCGTGTTGTTTTGCAGCGGCGTGTTGTTCTGCAGCGGCGTGTTGTATGGCAGCGGCGTGTTGTTTTGCAGCGGCGTGTTGTTTTGCAGCGGCGTGTTGTATGGCAGCGGCGTGTTGTTTTGCAGCGGCGTGTTGTTCTGCAGCGGCGTGTTGTATGGCAGCGGCGTGTTGTTTTGCAGCGGCGTGTTGTTCTGCAGCGGCGTGTTGTATGGCAGCGGCGTGTTGTTTTGCAGCGGCGTGTTGTTTTGCAAAGGCGTGTTGTTTTGCAGCGGCGTGTTGTTTTGCAAAGGCGTGTTGTTTTGCAGCGGCGTGTTGTTTTGCAAAGGCGTGTTGTTTTGCAGCGGCGTGTTGTTTGGCAGCGGCGTGTTGTTTGGCAGCGGCGTGTTGTTTGGCAGCGGCGTGTTGTTTTGCAGCGGCGTGTTGTTTTGCAGCGGCGTGTTGTTTTGCAGCGGCGTGTTGTTTTGCAGCGGCGTGTTGTTCTGCAGCGGCGTGTTGTTTTGCAGCGGCGTGTTGTTTTGCAGCGGCGTGTTGTTCTGCAGCGGCGTGTTGTATGGCAGCGGCGTGTTGTTTTGCAGCGGCGTGTTGTTTTGCAGCGGCGTGTTGTATGGCAGCGGCGTGTTGTTTTGCAGCGGCGTGTTGTTCTGCAGCGGCGTGTTGTATGGCAGCGGCGTGTTGTTTTGCAGCGGCGTGTTGTTTTGCAGCGGCGTGTTGTTCTGCAGCGGCGTGTTGTATGGCAGCGGCGTGTTGTTTTGCAGCGGCGTGTTGTTTTGCAGCGGCGTGTTGTTCTGCAGCGGCGTGTTGTATGGCAGCGGCGTGTTGTTTTGCAGCGGCGTGTTGTTCTGCAGCGGCGTGTTGTTTTGCAGCGGCGTGTTGTTTTGCAGCGGCGTGTTGTTCTGCAGCGGCGTGTTGTATGGCAGCGGCGTGTTGTTTTGCAGCGGCGTGTTGTTTTGCAGCGGCGTGTTGTTTTGCAGCGGCGTGTTGTTTTGCAGCGGCGTGTTGTTCTGCAGCGGCGTGTTGTTTTGCAGCGGCGTGTTGTTTTGCAGCGGCGTGTTGTTCTGCAGCGGCGTGTTGTATGGCAGCGGCGTGTTGTTTTGCAGCGGCGTGTTGTTTTGCAGCGGCGTGTTGTATGGCAGCGGCGTGTTGTTTTGCAGCGGCGTGTTGTTCTGCAGCGGCGTGTTGTATGGCAGCGGCGTGTTGTTTTGCAGCGGCGTGTTGTTTTGCAAAGGCGTGTTGTTTTGCAGCGGCGTGTTGTTTTGCAAAGGCGTGTTGTTTTGCAGCGGCGTGTTGTTTTGCAGCGGCGTGTTGTTTTGCAAAGGCGTGTTGTTTTGCAGCGGCGTGTTTTGCAGCGACGCGTTGTTTGGCAGCGGCGTGTTGTTTGGCAGCGGCGTGTTGTTTGGCAGCGGCGTGTTGTTTGGCAGCGGCGTGTTGTTTTGCAGCGGCGTGTTGTTCTGCAGCGGCGTGTTGTATGGCAGCGGCGTGTTGTTTTGCAGCGGCGTGTTGTTTTGCAAAGGCGTGTTGTTTTGCAGCGGCGTGTTGTTTTGCAAAGGCGTGTTGTTTTGCAGCGGCGTGTTGTTTTGCAAAGGCGTGTTGTTTTGCAGCGGCGTGTTTTGCAGCGACGCGTTGTTTGGCAGCGGCGTGTTGTTTGGCAGCGGCGTGTTGTTTGGCAGCGGCGTGTTGTTTTGCAGCGGCGTGTTGTTTTGCAGCGGCGTGTTGTTTTGCAGCGGCGTGTTGTTTGGCAGCGGCGTGTTGTTTTGCAGCGGCGTGTTGTTTTGCAGCGGTGTGTTGTTTTGCAGCGGCGTGTTGTTTGGCAGCGGCGTGTTGTTTTGCAGCGGCGTGTTGTTTTGCAGCGGCGTGTTGTCTTGCAGCGGCGTGTTGTTTGGCAGCGGCGTGTTGTTTTGCAGCGGCGTGTTGTATGGCAGCGGCGTGTTGTTCTGCAGCGGCGTGTTGTATGGCAGCGGCGTGTTGTTTTGCAGCGACGCGTTGTTTAGCTGCGGCGTGTTGTTTTGCAACGGCGTGTTGTTTTGCAGCGGCGTGTTGTTTTGCAGCGGCGTGTTGTTCTGCAGCGGCGTGTTGTTCTGCAGCGGCGTGTTGTTCTGCAGCGGCGTGTTGTATGGCAGCGGCGTGTTGTTTTGCAGCGGCGTGTTGTTCTGCAGCGGCGTGTTGTATGGCAGCGGCGTGTTGTTTTGCAGCGGCGTGTTGTTTTGCAAAGGCGTGTTGTTTTGCAGCGGCGTGTTGTTTTGCAAAGGCGTGTTGTTTTGCAGCGGCGTGTTGTTTTGCAAAGGCGTGTTGTTTTGCAGCGGCGTGTTGTTTGGCAGCGGCGTGTTTTGCAGCGGCGCGTTGTTTGGCAGCGGCGTGTTGTTTGGCAGCGGCGTGTTGTTTGGCAGCGGCGTGTTGTTTTGCAGCGGCGTGTTGTTTTGCAGCGGCGTGTTGTTTTGCAGCGGCGTGTTGTTTGGCAGCGGCGTGTTGTTTTGCAGCGGTGTGTTGTTTTGCAGCGGCGTGTTGTTTGGCAGCGGCGTGTTGTTTGGCAGCGGTGTGTTGTTTTGCAGCGGCGTGTTGTCTTGCAGCGGCGTGTTGTTTGGCAGCGGCGTGTTGTCTTTCAGCGGCGTGTTGTCTTTCAGCGGCGTGTTGTCTTTCAGCGGCGTGTTGTCTTTCAGCGGCGTGTTGTCTTGCAGCGGCGTGTTTTTTGGCAGCGGCGTGTTGTCTTGCAGCGGCGTGTTGTTTCGCAGCTCTGCGTCCGTTGTGCTGCAGACGACGCAAAGCCCAAGAAAAGAGGTTTAACCACAAAAACCTGTGAAAATCTCGTTGCAAAGTAACTCCGCAGGCCTCAGAAGGGTTTGAAACGCAACAGAACCTTAACTGGCTCTTTACAACAGAACAAAAACACTTTTTTTGCTCGTCATTTTACTTGATTTCAATGTGGAAAAAACAACCCAGTTGCCAGACCATCATTCTGCTGCTGTTAATGCCCAAGAAGACACGTAAAAAGATCAATAAAAACAATAAAAATGAAAATAATTTTGTAATGGATTATTTTTTATTCATTAAAAAAAAAAAACATTTTAACAAAAAAAAATTATTTTAAAATTGCGAAACAAAAAAAATCCAGATTTTCGATTTTTTTATTCGATTTTCTTACCTCTAGTGTTCAGAATAGCCAGTTCCTTATTTTACCGTGAAGCGAATCTGTGCTGCAACGTCGTGCAACACCACAAGGTAAACTTGTATAGTGTCGGTTTTTCAGCCTTGCGACGCTCCTGGGCATCGAACAAGTCCAGGACGCGGAGTTTTAAGGTCAGAAAGTTGCGTGATATTTAAGGAGATTCAGCAGAGAATTAGTCAGAAGATGTTTTTTGTTTCCAGTCAAGTTCGAACGTGATGAAAAGGAAGAAAGGTCGTATCTGGATGGAAATCTGAAACCAAAATGACTGAAAACAAAAAACATAAAAGGAAAAAGTAAAAATAGGGTTTTATATGTGACTGAAGTGTAAAAAAGCAGGTAAAGGAGTTAAAATTTCCACCCAGAAACAAGTTCAGAGTGGGCCGAAGAGAAGCAGTCGTGACTGTGTTGAGATGATTCCGTCTGCATTCAGCGAGAAAACGATGCCAGAAGTACGGTGGCTGGGAAGTACAAATCAAATTAAAATAGAAAATAATTTTAAAAAATTTCTTGGAAAACAAAATTAAAATCTGAAAACTGATTCAGGATTTAAAAAAAAAAAAAAAAACTAAATTCAATTTTTAAAACTAAGTTTAAATAAAAACAAATTTAAATAAAAAAAAAAATCACATTTTAGGAATCAAATATACGTTTTAGCAAAAAAATAAAATTAAATAAAACAAATTCCTATTTGAGGAAACTAATTTATACTTCAGGAAACATTTGTACAAAAGCCGAGAAAATCTACAATTCTTTTCTTAAACAATAAATCCTCCCCACAGCTGAGAGAAGAGGAAAAATAAACCCAAACTTCATTATAATTACTTATATACATGCATACATATACATGTGTAACCCCTGCAGATAATCACCTTCCCTGTACATTAACAGTTCAGTTTATTGTCATTCCAATATATAAATACAAAGAATGAAACATTGTCTCAGGTCCCAAATGTCAGCAGAAATTCTAAAATTCTACAATTTATACAATCTATAATAAATACACAAAAAATACCCCCCCTTCAATTCATAAATATTTTATATAAAGTTATTTAGCACATGCAATTAAGAGGAAGTCGATATTAACGTGCTTTTTCTGCGTTTATCTGTCTCATGGCCTCTGGATAAATCACATACAATAACCCATCTGTTCCCGTATCCCTCTACATTTACCTACGTCTGCCTGCATTCACTCAGATTCCTGAACTGTTTATGACAAAATCGCAGGAGGAGGAGCTCAGAGTTGTGAAACATCCGACTGGATGCCACAGCGTCTGCATGAAAAGCTGGTGTGTGGAAGTTTTATTGGAGGTTTGTTGCTCGGAAACGTTTGGGGAAAATGTGGAAGGTGTGAATGCAGAAAGAAACTCGGATGTTTGCTTCAAGCGAACTGCAAAGCAAAGAGCAATGTGGGTAAAAACAACGGAAACGTCAGCGTGCGTCTGGATGGGAGAAAAGTCTCGCGGTCAGAAACAGAAGTTCTTCTGCTTTAACTAAAAGACGAGCCGCTTTTCCTCGTTGTTGTTGAGACAAACATGGGAAAGCAGGCGTCGTCACGGAAACACACGGAGAGAGAGATGCAGCCGTTTCCACGACGTCCTTCCAGCCGTGCAGCTGCTGGACAAACGCTCCGGTCTGGTTCATGAAGGGACTTTTGTTTGTTTCAGTTTTTATCTTCAGAGATTTCAGTCAGAAAAACAGAATCAGCAGCAAAATGTTTGTTTGTTTGTTTATTTACTGGACTGCAGTTTGTCCTGCTCTACTTATCTGGAAAAATAAACAAAAACTAACCTCCTTTTTCCTCCATGTTTTACACACACACACGCACGCACACACACACACACACACGCGCCTTTGAAGCTGAGGGATGGAATGTCAGGATACAGGCTGTGTGTTTGTGTGTGTGTGTGTGTGTGTGTGTGTGTGTGTGTGTTTGTGTGTGCATTGAGTGTGTGTGAGAGTAAGAGAGTCACAGATCTTGTGGAAGCCATTGATTGGTCTAGTCCCGGATTGATCTATCTTCATCGATTGGCTGCTGTAAGTGCCTGTCAACCACGCTGTCACTGCTGCTCTGGAGAGATATTGCTGTTACATCCAGTTCTTCTTGTCTTCCTGTGCCGTGTGTGTGTGTGTGTGTGTGTGTGTGTGTGTTTATCCTCTTCCATCTTCTTCTCCTGTTTAACGCCTTTCTGCAGCTTCCAGCCGTGTTTAAGCTGAGCTGGACCTACAGCAGTCGATACCTGCTGGTGTGTGCGTGTGTATGTGTGTGTGTGTGTGTGTGTGTGTGTGTGTGTGTATGAAGTAAGAGAGTGAGATGGTGAGACTGACAGCAGAGCAGTGATGAGCTGATTTGACAGTTTTGTCTCTGGACCTTCCACATCCGCTCCTGATGACACCGACTAAAAAACTAAAGCTCCGTTTTCTTTCTGTTTTCTTGTCTGGTTTTTATTTATTTATTTATTTATTATGTCATAAAATTATCTCCATCCTCTAGAACACAATGTGTTTTATGTTCATTTATGTTAGTTCTTGATTTTAAACCTTCTTAAAAAAAGCTGTTTTAACTAAAGTAGATACTGTTTATTTTCAACGTGTCATTTGTTGGTTTTTTGGCTCTAAACAGGATAAACTTTGCTGAACTGATGGGAAAAGTGTCTCTTTGGACTTAAACTAAACACTCTGGTCATTTAAAAAAAAAAAAAAAAGTATTTTAATTTACATGAAGTTGAAAAGCAGCCGTGTTTATAAAAGTCTCTTTTCCTGCTGACATGAAAAATTTTGAGTTATTTTGTTGTTTATTCAGCTCAGTTAAACCAAAACCAGCTTTTTATTTCTGGATCTAATTCCAGATTTCTCATCAGTTTACACTCTCAGTTTATCTTGTATCTAATATCTCTGGTCATGATGCGTTTTTTCTCTGTCAGGCAGAAATGATGAACATGGAAGGTTCAACCCGCTGCGAAAATCTGGGCTTCTTAATAAACACAGAGAGCCTGATTGTTGATACGAAGCGTCAGCAGCTTCAGACCTAAAGAGTGACGTTTGCTTCATGTCTGAATATCAGTTCAAACTTCACTGAAGACATAAAACTCCTCATGAACACGAGTCTTTAGATGATGCTGATCCTGTAACACGACCTAAAGCTTCTGTTATCTGCATGTTGGTGACTGAGCTGAAAAGTGAAGAAAAGGAATTTGTTTGTTCCTGTTTGATTAATCATTAATTAGCCTTATTGTCTGGGTTTGTGCACGTTCCATCTCAGCATGACTGCAAACTTTTTTTCAGCTGACGAAGCGGGTTGTTGGTGTGTGCGGCTGCAGCGCGAGGGTCGCGGCTGCAGCGCGGGGGTCGCGGCTGCAGCGCGGGGGTCAGGGCTGCAGCGCGGGGGTCGCGGCTGCAGCGCGGGGGTCGCGGCTGCAGCGCAGGGGTCGCGGCTACAGCGCGGGGGTTACGGCTACGGCTGCAGCGCGGGGGTCAGGGCTGCAGCGCGGGGGTCGCGGCTGCAACGTGGGGGTCAGGGCTGCAGCGCGGGGGTCGCGGCTGCAGCGCGGGGGTCGCGGCTGCAGCGCGGGGGTCAGGGCTGCAGCGCGGGGGTCGCGGCTGCAGCGCGGGGGTCGCGGCTGCAGCGCGGGGGTCGCGGCTGCAGCGCGGGGGTCAGGGCTGCAGCGCGGGGGTTGCGGCTGCAGCGCGGGGGTTACGGCTACGGCTGCAGCGCAGGGGTCAGGGCTGCAGCGCGAGGGTCAGGGCTGCAGCGCGAGGGTCGCGGCTGCAGCGCGGGGGTCAGGGCTGCAGCGCGGGGGTCGCGGCTACAGCGCGGGGGTTACGGCTACGGCTGCAGCGCAGGGGTCAGGGCTGCAGCGCGAGGGTCAGGGCTGCAGCGCGAGGGTCAGGGCTGCAGCGCGAGGGTCGCGGCTGCAGCGCGGGGGTCAGGGCTGCAGCGCAGGGGTCGCGGCTACAGCGCGGGGGTTACGGCTACGGCTGCAGCGCAGGGGTCAGGGCTGCAGCGCGAGGGTCAGGGCTGCAGCGCGAGGGTCAGGGCTGCAGCGCGAGGGTCGCGGCTGCAGCGCGGGGGTCAGGGCTGCAGCGCAGGGGTCGCGGCTACAGCGCGGGGGTTACGGCTACGGCTGCAGCGCGGGGGTCAGGGCTGCAGCGCGGGGGTCGCGGCTACGGCTGCAGCGCGGGGGTCAGGGCTGCAGCGCGGGGGTCGCGGCTGATGCTCCTGCAGGAACAGCTGGCTGCAAGTTAATGCTCAAGCTCCTCGTAACATGTCCAAACGCTTCACACAACGCACCGTTCTCCTGCTGAGCTGTTGATAATTACTAGTAAAACACTCCAGAGAACGCCCACACACACACACACACACACACACACACTCACACACACAACAGGGCTGGAAGTTGATAGGTGTTATATTTCTGTTTGGAGCTGCTGGGCGTCTCTTCTGCAGGCAGCATGCAGAGTTCACTAATTACATTCATGGCAGAAGGAAAAAGGCAGATTAAACGCATGTTTTACATACATGCACGGACCGATGATTGACTTAAGACCGAGGATATAAATAATTACACCGACTGATTAACAAGATCTGATGAATGATTAACAAATGAACAAACAGCAGAGGATGAACGCAGGTGAGCGAAGATGCCTGCAAACAACAAACTAATTAGATGCTCAGAGGGGGGGGGGGGGGGCGTCACAGACGGCATCAAAAGCTTTTGGCTGTCAAACCAAAAGGTTATCGTCGTTTCATCTTCATCGTCTGAGGCTCGGTGTGCTGAAACGAGAGGAAACAGAAGCTGATGGCAGCGAGCGCAGCGCCATGTAAATCTGAATACATTATCTGACACGTCGGATCAGTTTGACTAAAGATGCCTGAGTGACAAAGTGATGGAGACGTTCGCTCCACGTTTATCCACTTTTTTCATTTATATTTTTACAGCTAGAACCAAGCGGCAACCTCCGGCGGTTGAGAGTGAAGCATATGCGGAAGTGCATAAAACTGCAGTTCCCCCTTCATCCACTAGGGGCTGCAAAACAGAGCAAATCCCCATAGACTCCCATGTTAAAAAGACCAACTTCACAGCAGAAATAAACATGTTTACAGCCTGGTTCAAAAATCCATTTTTAGTTTAATAGGTCAGGTTTACCTTCATGACAACTGTGGGGGAAGTGAATTTTTTTCTAACTCGCCCGTTTAAAAGTTATTTAATGTCAAAGTTCGGCATATTTAGGGGCGTGTCCTTTTGATTGACAGTTACCTGATCTCCCACTTCAAGTAAGAAGAATGTAGAACAACCGCGGTTTTTAGCCGGTTAAGGTGACTTAGCTTTAGCCCACCTACCTCCGTTAGCTGGTTAGCTCCTGTTATCTCCGAGTTAGCTTGGTTAGCTCTTAGCTACAGAAAGCTCGGAGTTCGCTCAATGTCAATCATCCCCCATGACGCTCACAGACCCCCTCTCAGCTCCACCTCTTTGCCCATATTTGTATTTTCCGGGTGAGATGACACGCATGCCCCTGCCAAGATGGTGATGGTAGGAACCGCCCACCGAGCTTCAGTTCTGCTCTTCAGAAACCTACGGGTGACGTCACGAACACATCGTCCATCTTTTATATACAGTCTATGGCTAGAACATGTCCCTGGTTGGAGCCCGCCTTCAATCAATATGTAGAAAAATATTGTAGGAACCAACGTTGAATAAAAATACATTTATGAATACTCTTATTTGGGTCATTTGGAGTATTTTCTGTTAGAATTTTATGACTGCGTCTAAGACAAGACAGGAAGGGACATGGGAAAAACACCCAATCGTAAGAGGCGCAGTAGCAGCATTTCGCCTGTAGGTGGTGTGGCCAGATGTCACACTTTGTGCGGGATTGTCCCGCATTTCTATTACTTTTACCCACAAAACGGGGCGCTGTCCCGCATCGCTATGACCAGTCTTCACTTTTGTGACAGAAAAAAAAAACAAAACAAAACTGGATTTTACTAATTGTGTGTGGCAAAATATTTGACGTCTGTCACATCACACCGCCTGCTAATTTGAGTTACACTCATGTCAATCAAACTAGGAGGCGGGACTTAATGCACATCTAGGATACACCGGTGCACCCACTAACGAAAATAAATAAATACAACGATCGATCATGGAGGACAGGTAGACGATCGCAGCGAAGAAGAAAAGAAAGTGTTACAACAAAGACTGGGAAAGCATTTATTCCTGGGTTAAACCTGTTTGAGGAGACTGTGAGGGTATTTTGTGATGTTTGTCAAAGTAATTTATCCGTGTCACACGGTGGGGAATATGACGTGAAATGGCACAAAAATCTGAGTCACATAAAACGCGCTACTAAAGGGAGGCTTTATAATAACAGATTTGTTATGTTTGGACTGTAATTTTATTACCAAAGAGCAGAATAGAAAGTTAGAAAGTTTATTTTTATTAAAACCTCGTCATGGCTGAGTGGAATCTCATATTGTCCCACATTTTCAGTCTTTGTCCCACATTTGGTGAGAGAAGATCTGGTCACCCTACCTGTAGGTGGCGTATATTCATTATTACCAATCGCCAACTTCTGGTGGTTAAAAAGACCAACTTTACAGCAGAAATAAACATGTTTACAGCCTGATACAAAAAACATGACAACTGTGAGGGCAGGGAGTTTTTTTTTTATAAGTCATCTCCTTAGAAGTAATTTCATCTCAAAATTTGGCATATTTAGGGGCGTGTCCTTTTGATTGACAGGTCCCTGAGATCCTGCTTCAAGAAGGAAGAATGTAGAACGACCGCGTTTTTTAGCCAGTTAACAGTGTGACTTAGCTTTAGCCTGCTAACCTCCGTTAGCTGGTTAGCTCCGAGTTCGCTCCGGGTTTGCTTGATTAGCTCGGTTGCCCACTTTTGTGTTTTCCGGGAGAGATGACACTCATGACCCTGCCAAGATGGCGATGGTAGGAACCGCCCAATGAGCTTTAATTCAGCTCAGAAAGCTACGGGTGACGTCACGGAGGCTCCGTCCATCTTTTCTACAGTCTATGGTTATTACCCTTAAAAGACTGATAACCTGCCATCTACAGGCGAGATGCTGTCACTGCGCTTCTTGCCATCGGTTGCTTTCCATGGCAGGGATGCTTTTTTCAGCACAACACCGTCTTAACACCCCCCCCCCCCCTTGTTGAGTGTTTCTGTTTTCTAAAGGTAACGCAGTCAGACTGGCTTCAAAAGTTCCTCTCCTACTCAGAGACTCTAACATGGCTTGTGGGGCGTCGGTGCTCATCATCCAGACGATGCAACGGAGAAAAATCCGAAAGATGGAAGCAGAGTAATGAAATTTTAATGGATGTGGAGAGACGGAGAAAGAAAGGAAGATAAGAGGAAAAGAGAGATGGATTGGCTGATCTCCTGTAACATGACATCCTAATTCCTGTGCGAATGAGGAACCGGGAGACGGACGCAGAGACGGAGGAAATTGTCCTGTCTGGACCCTCAGCTGTTGTATCATTATCCTGCTGCTGTCGTCCTCTCTCTCTCCAGTCTCATCTGTTCTGCTGTCCAGCCAACTAATAGAACAGTCCATGCAAATTGCTTGGCTTAATAGAGTGAAGGACATGAGGGAGGGGTGGGGAGGGTGCAGGAGAGATGGAGGCCGGCGCTCTGAGCTCCTCCCATCAGCAGACGTGTTGCCCATCAGGATGGATTTATTCTTTAAACATCCTGTTTGTGCAGCTTCTGCTTATGAAAGGTGTTTAGATCATGTTACACGCTTGTTAATGGCTGTTAAATGGAATAAAGGAAGAAACATCGACATGACGACACACTGTGCTGCTCAGAGAAGCATCGACCTGAAGGTTGATCTTTTTTTTCAAACTTTGACGACAACATTTCCAAAACCCAGGAAAGCTTCGCCACGTTGGTTTGTGTTTTAATAATGAATTTCAACTTGACTAAATGACTTTAGGGGGCTGCACGGTGGAATAGTGGTTAGCACTGTGGCCTCACAGCAAGAAGGTTGCTGGTTCAATCGTCCGCTGGGGCGGCAGTGGCGTTTGTGGAGTTAGCATGTTCCCTGCCACCCTTCATTAGAGTCAGCGGTTGAATGAATAAATAACTTTCACAGTTTTTCATGTTGTCGCCAGCAAAGGTTCATCCGGCATTTTCACCTCGTCTCTTCTCTGAGATCTCTGCAGCCAGTGAAAGTCAGTCTGATGTCGACTCTGCTCTTCCTTCTTCCTCTCACTCTTTAACTCGCTTGATGATTTCCTTTTCTTTGTTGGACATGGTGCGTGCTCGTGACAGTGTTGTTATGTTGTGTTGATGTCCGGTTGCTGGAGCGTGACGTTGTAGCATGAAGCAAGCAGCGGTTGCGTGACGTCTCTGACTGGACGAACATGGGGAGGAAGGCGTGTCATGCAGCGGGGTGGAAGCTACGGGGATGAACAGAGGAGAGATGTGGAAATATCTGCAGCATTTTGGGATTTTAATCATTTTCATCTGAGGAAGCATCATGATCATTTTTTTAATTTAATATCTCAGAGTCATTTGAAGCAACACTTGGACTTCGTATCGTTGCTGCAGAAGCAGGACATTCTTTAGTTTTTGTGTGAACTTCGGGACTTGACTCATATTTTCGTACATAAAGCAACATCAGTCTCATTTTCCTGAACGACCACTGTGAGTTTGACATTTTCTAGTTGCTGTTATGCATTTATTTATGTATTTTATCACTTCATAATTAGTAAAAACTTCTTTAATAATTCCTGCAAACATGACTTTCAGCTAAACAGACGATGACTGTTGAAGACGTCTTCCAGCACCGGGTTGCTTCAGTCTGTCCTCATGAAGCCACAGACAGAGTCGTTAGATTTGTTTACTTATATTTAGATGTTTTTATTTGGAGAGGAAGGGTGGTTTATTTGTTTTCTTGAAGCCACAGCAGAAAGATGTAATCTGGTGCATTCCAGTCAGTCCCTTCTGAAGATCTCATCAGATAAACTCTGCTTCATATAAATAGTTTAAATCTGTATTTTAAGCTGAGTAAACAGAAAACATTTATATAAGAAAGTTTAAACAAACAAACTAGATTTCAGTCAATTACAAACTTAATCTTTTTTCTGAATGTGATTTATTTGATGAAATAACCTCAAAACAAACACGGGGGTTCACTTTGGTCATATTGTTTAGGTAGAAAAGACCTTAAATCTTTGGCTTTAAAACTCATTTTAAAATCAATTTTTTTTTTTTTTTTTAACAAAAAGTTGATTTTTTTTTCAAATAGAAATAATCCGTTGTAAAATTTTTGTCATTTTTATTGGTCTTTTTACTTGTCTTCTTATGCATTATATCATCAGAATGATGGTCTGGCTCCTGGGTTGTTCTTTCCTGATTGAAAGGAAGAAAAATGACGAGGAAAAAAAGTTTTGTACATTTCTTTTGTTTGTTTTTAATCTACAAAAATCAGCGTTATCAAAGAATTGTGAGAATATCAATTTAAATAGAATCGGCACCAAAAAAATCAGAATCGAATCGGGACAAAAGCATTATGTCACAGCCCTAAATGTATCAGATGCTTTCCTACAAAGGAACCTACATATGAGAGTGAGAGCAACACAAGCAAGAAATCCAGTCATAGAGGACATCACAGGTTGGTGCTGGTCAGATGCTGCCAGTCCAGTTGGACACAGGTGTTACCAGTTAGTGCTTCAGGCATTTTTCTAAATGTTGAAGCTGGGCGGTCCAGCTCAATCAGGGTCCATTTAGTCTGTTAGACGTGGTCTGGGTCGGGGCTCGGTTCAGATTAGAGTTTCATGATTCTTCTAGACTGCGTTCACGCTGCTCTTCTTGCACAGATTGGACGTTTTAAATAACGCATTTCCCTCTCCTTCAGCTGCTGCTCCACGTATTACTGAGGACAAACTCGTGTTGGTTGATGTGGAGCGACTTCAGTTTCCAGTAAATAACAGTTAAATATGGAGCTACGTCAGATCCAGCAATGCTGTCAGAACCAGAACTCTTCCACGTCTTACTGGGAGCGTTTTCTCTGGTCCTGAGCCGCCCAGCGCCGTGTAAGTCCTGATGTTTTGGTTGCATGTACCCGGGATGCCGTGCACTGACTCCATACTGCACTTTGTTTGTCGTCCTCATCTGGTGTTTGGTCCGTTAGATGCAGACCTGTGTTTCTACATGGACAGACTCTGCTTCTCTAATGGAATCGGGATACGTTAGCATGTCCACGATTCCCCTAAAGAAAAAACCTTTCCCAGCAAACGGACTGAATCCGATGGAAATGCTGGTGTGAAGTCAGTCTGAGATGTCATTTCTATACCTGATCAAACGGAAAAGGAACATCTGCTTTGTTTTTCTGCCAGACTCTGTGATTCCAGCACAAATCATTCAGTTTGATAAACAGAGCAGAAAAATAAAACAGACGTATTTGTGAATGTTTGCCGTGAACTCTTTAAAGATTCATGAACTCAAACAAACATGGAGAGCAGCCTGGTCTCACAGCGTCAGGAACATTTTCCCAAAACAAAACTGTGAGCATCACTGTCCAGCTGTCGCTCATCCGCTCGCCCCGAACACGAAACCAGAACAAGGAGACCTGGATGTGGGATATGGGTGGTCCTGCTGAGGGTCCTCGCTCGGACCAGTTCAGCCACATCCAGCGGTTGGGACGCTGCTAAATAAATAACTTTATAACTGAGTAACTGCGTTGTTAAATGAAGCAGTTATCAGGGAAAAGTAATTAAAACATATCTTTATGTTATTGCTGATATTTTCTCTTTAATAAAACATTAAGTTAAACTTCATGTTTTTTATCATCAGAGGAAATGGAAACCTGGCATTGTGACAAACTGATCTGGTTTGGTGGTGTTGTGGGACAAAATGGGACGTCTGGTCTCACTGGTTGTAGTAGAGCAGAAAAATAGTGGTTAAGCTCCGCCTCCTCCTCTGTTGCACCCTGATCGGAGCTGCCCTAACCCTAACCCTAACCCTTCAAATTGTCAAACTCCCCCTAAAATGGCCATCCCCTAGCTCGTCACCCTAAAATTTACTATCTTGCCCAGTTTTTTCCTAACCCTAACCCTAATAGCTAACCTTTTTAGAACTTACTACCTTGCCCAATAATTTTTTCCTAACCCTAACCAACTCAACCCTAATTCTAACCAATTCGCTCCCAATACTGGACCTTTTAGAATTCACTACCCTAGCCTGTAATCCTTTCCTAAACCTAACCGACTCGCTTGACAAAACTCATCTCTGATACCTAGCCTTTAAACTTACTACCTTGCCTGATAATTCTTTCCTAACCCTAACCAACTCCACCCTAATAAACTTTTTTGGAACCTACGACCTTACCCTGTAATACTTCCCTAAACCTAACATGCTTTCTTCAATTAGTTACCCTAGCAAATAACGTTTGCATAACCCCAAGTACTCATCCTTGAGCAAACTAAGAAAAAGATACAAATGTGTATTTGAAAGACTTCAAAGCAACACAAGAAAATGTGAAATTTAAAACAACTCTAACCCCAATTGGCGACGGGACACACTCCGGGGCCTGATCAACCTCGGCAGGGCCTTCCTTGGGGGAGGGTGTCTAGTGATAATGGCCAAAACACCCTGTGATCCCGAGGTCCACTACTGATGATGTGTCCTAAAACATATGAAAAAGAAAACCAATATTAATAACTAGAAACTAAACCAAGAGACCAAAAATACTTACAAATGTCAAGCAATGGAAAAAGAACCTAAAAACAGAGAAAATACTCACCCAAAAAAACAAAACTCACCTTATACTGGCCAAAATAATAAACATTATACTTCTTGAAAACAAAAAAAAAGCAAGTCCAACACAACCATGATATGCTCCTTGTTGAACCACACAGAGAAATGGAGCCCAGAGTGGCAAGCTGTTTCTGTTAATGAACTGATTCAAGGGGAGTCATCGAGAAATACTTCAATCCCTAACCCTAACCCCACCAACATTGTTCTTTTCTTCTGGTTTTGCAGAAGCTGTGCTGATGTGTTCATGAATGTTTTTCATTCCACAGTTTGGATTCGCTCCATCACCTCAGAGTCTGAATTTTTCCTTCCCCTCCTGTTTAAAAACACTTAGTCTGTGTTCTCCGGACACATCGCAGCGTTTCTCTCCATCGTTAGTGTGTCTGGGAGTGTGTGCACGTGTGTTTGGGTGCACACACCTCCCCAGATCTTCCTCCAACCGACGCAACTGGATCTTTTACTCCTCCTCAGCCAATCATCACTTACGTGGTTGTTTCCCACAGTCAGACTTTAGCATCCTTCAGTCTGATTCTTCCACTCCCTCATGTTGTGCTTTGTAACAATAAACTAGAAGTTAAATTCGTGCAAACTTCCGTACTTTTGCACAGTCCTGATGGAAGACGTTGTTTCCCTGATCTATGTGTGGACGTGGTGGCGTCACAATAAGGCCAGTCGAGCTGCTCTGCTTGCTTTTAAAACATTTCCTTCTGAGATGGACAAAGTGAAGCAAATCAAACAAAACTGAAGAAGAGAATTTCGGTTTTACAGATTTTATAAATCAGCTGAAATTAGTAAAAAAAAAAAAAAAAAAAAAGTGTCTCGATGGAAAGAAACAGGAAACGAGAGAAGAACTTGTGGTTGAGCAGAGAGACAGACTGGATCTCATTCCAGTGCAGAGAAAACAGCTTCTCTTCTTACCAGAGAGCATGCTGTCATGTACTGGTTATAGCTCCAACACACACACACACACACACACACACACACACACACACACACACACACACAATGCAAAGCTCCATGCATCCTGAAATAGTCCGCCTGTTGGATCCCGAGAGCGTGAGACGGTTCTGGACTGAAGGTGCATGCAGGGCAGCTGCAGCGGCGACTCAGCAGGTGTTGAGTGCAAATCTGTTTATCTGTTCAATGATTCCTGTCGTGTGTTTGTGTGTGTGTGTGTGTGTGTGTGTGTGTGTGTGTGGTTTTCTCCTCCTCGTCCAGCACTGGTGAGCCTCCCCAGGTTCCTCCTGCTGCTGTAGAATCAACCTGCAGCAGCTGACTAGCTCATCATCACTTCGTCTGGGAGCATTTTCCTCTGTTTGCAGATGAATCTGACCTTTCTTGAATGATTGATGCCCCGGCGGAGAGTCTGAAGCTCACCAATTATCAGCCGTAAATAATCAAGCAGGTCGCGGCCTTTGACCTTTACGCCACGCAGCAGAGGCCGGCTGTAGCCGTGCAGAGGAGCGAACAGGTGCTGACGGCGCATCGATCTGCCCTCCCGCAACAGAAGCTTAACCTCTTCACACAGCTAAACCCTGCTGATGAAGTTTGCCGCTGTAACTCAGGCTGCGGCGAGGAGTCCGATGTCGCGGAGATGGAGGTCAGCGACGCCTTCCTGGGAGTTTGTCGCCTTGCAGACGCATTCAGGACTATTTTATAGTTAATTAGCTGTAAAGCAAATGTTAGTTTTCATGCCTCAGAGGACCAGATGTAAAAGATATATATCTATCTGTACAAATATCTCTTAATCGGAACACTTTTATGCTAAATCACTTGGATTTATTAGGACTTGACATGCTAGATAAACTTGAAATGCAGCTTTTAAAAGCCTCCAGATAGAACGAGATGTAGCGCGGCCGACAAATGGGACTTACTGAGCTGCACTGATGAGCTGCTGGGATGTTGGCGGCTGATGTCGCAGACCTGTAGGGAAGGAGAGCGTTCAGATGAGCGGCGATATTCTCAACGTGACCGGTAGCCAACGGAGGAGAGAATTCCTCTACGAACGTGGGTTCAGTGAGACCAGGACCGTCTAGATTTCCTGGAGGTAATCCCAACCTGCAGGTCTTTTCCTGCAGCCCTCATGTTTAGTTCACCGTTTGGTTTCTTTGTTTTCCTCATGTTTCCTGGGATTAACTTGGCCTCAGTGCCTGCAGTGTCCTTGCTTCAGAGGTATGATGGGAAAATGTGCAGATAATGGGCCATAATGGCGCCAAATTGCCAGCATGCTCACCAAGCAATCAGCCACAGACATCCGGCTCATGCTTTCTGGACTGACACCCTTCCACAGACGCTGGGAGGTGGGAGACATCTGCAGCGACGGCATGCTTATCGTTTAGTTTAGGATGATACAATCCGCTCGCCCGTGTGCTCTCCGTGGTCCTGAACTGTGAACAAGTCGTCCCAATGCTCCTGATGTTAAATGGCAGCGGTGTGACATCTGAGCCAAACATCGGCCTAATGACAGTAACAATGGATGATTTATGGGGTTCGTAGAGAGAACGATGTGTGTCGGCCGCCGTCTTCAGAAACCAGACAGTGTAAGTTTGCAGGAGCGGATCCGTCTCTCGTAGGATCATGTGATCTGGAGCGCTTTGCTTCACGGCTCCTCCTCTATAAACACACAGTTTTAGCAACTTTCATGCATAAATTTCCATGTTTGTGTTTGTAAATATTCATTTAGCTACTGGTGTTGTGGATGGACTGGAGATGTTTTCTTTTTCTTTGACAACAGACGACATGATTCCTTCCCCAACGTTATCTGTAAAGACTCTTTTATGCTTGACGCAGAAGACGGATGGTTTCGTCCGTCTCCTGCATCCATTGCGCCTGTAATTTTGGTCCATTTTCGAGAGGTTTGGCCATCCGAAAATGGAGCAAAACCACCGAAAGTTTATTTATCATCAATGAACTGCCGTCCCAGTACAAATAAATGTGACCTGCAGTACAACCTGAAAAGAGTAGTCAGAGTAGTATTGTGTGAGCAGTGTGGAGTTGAAAACAACACAACTAACAAAGAAGAGGAGGAACAGGATGAAGACGATGCAGAAGCTACCAAATAAAAAGCATCTGAAGAAGATGCAGAAGAAGATGAGAACAGCAAGAAACTTGGCAGTTTTTTTCTTCTCATGGTGTTTTTGAACAGCTGTGAACGACTTTATAGCGGTGAATTCCCGCCACCGACTGGTGTGAAAACGCTGAAGTGGACCCTGAACTCAGCACTGCCCTCTGGTGGATGAAATGACTTAACAACCATGGAAACATTAAAGATGCATGAAAGTATGACGGCAGAATCAAGCGGCAACCTCCGGCGGTAAAAAGTGAAGCCTATGCTGAAGTGCCAAAAACTGCAGTTCCCCCTTCATCCACTAGGGGCTGCAAAACAGGGCAAATCCCCACAGACTCCCATGTTAAAAAG
Source organism: Telmatherina bonti (assembly GCF_933228915.1). Taxonomy (NCBI): domain Eukaryota; kingdom Metazoa; phylum Chordata; class Actinopteri; order Atheriniformes; family Telmatherinidae; genus Telmatherina; species Telmatherina bonti. The sequence goes on along the minus strand of NC_136614.1, from coordinate 10,223,909 downwards.
ACCAACTTCATAGCAGAAATAAACATGTTTACAGCAGGAATAAACATGTTTACAGCCTGGTACAAAATCCATTTTAGGTTCAATAGATCAGGTTTACCTTCATGACAATTGTGGGGGGAGTGATTTTTTTTTCTAACTCGCCCGTTTAAAAGTAATTTAATCTCAGATTTCTGCACATTTAGGGGCGTGTCCTTTTAATTGACAGGTACCCGATCTCCCGCTTCAAGTCAGAAGAACGTAGAACAACCACAGTTTTTAGCCGGTTAACAACGTGACTTAGCTTTAGCCTGCTTACCTCTGTTAGCTGGTTAGCTCCTGTTAGTTTGGTTGGCTCTTAGCTACAGGCAGGTTGGAGTTCTTTAGATCTCTGTCACCCCCCCCCCCCCCCACAGGCTCACAGCCCCCCCTCTCAGCTCTTTGCCAACATGCGTGACGCTGCCAAGATGGCTATGGGTGACGTCCCTGAGGCTCCACCCATCTTTTACATCCTGCCTATGTGCGGAACAGACGTCCCAGTTTATTTACAGTGAGCCTAAATGGGCCTGAACGGTAACCAGAAGGGAGATTCCAGGTCTTTTCCAGGATTTTAGAGAATCTACAAACATAAACTGAAACCCGGAGCACGAGGGACATGAGCGCTCCAGAGGCTTGCATTGACATCAGCTGGAGGATAAATACATATTTATTATCCGTGATTATTTGGATGGTCACCTCTCGGCCTGCCAGTGCTGTGATCTCTGACCTGATGGCACATCTCTTGCCGTTTGGTGCCTTCAGGCTGATCTGTGGTGTTTTCCTAAAAGCGTAGACAACACATGCAGTGCAGCGGACCCCCCCCCCCCCCCCCCCCCCCCCCCCACCTAGCTGTCAGGGCAGAGGAAATGGGACTTCCATGCTAACGATGTCGACTTCCTCTGCTTGACTCGACGCTCTGAAGATGCTACAGGAAATGAGAAGCAAGCCTCTGATCACTCGCTTTGATTCCAAGCGGCTTCAGCTTTCATCCTCGCTCTCATTTCCGTTATTGTTTCTCTCACACGTTCCCTCCATCCTCTCCGGCACTCTGCACAGATAAAGTGATGTAAATGTGGAGAGCCGGTGTTGACTAGCGGGCAGATGACCCGATACGGCGCCAATACGATGCCGCATCATGCTGGAACATTGCACTTTCATTATTTCCTTTATCTCTGCATCACAAGATAATCTTTTCTTTGTTACCCGTCTTTGTTGCACACTTGTACTTCAGGTCTGTTTCCCCCAGGGAAGACGAACTCATCTGGACCTTGAAATACTCTGAATATAAATGCCTCCCGACGCTGCGCTCCACTCTCATTCTTGATTAAACGACCTTCCAGGACGCGAGCGGCGCTGAGTGACCCTGCCGTAATGTATGCACAGCGCTGGAAGGAAAACGGTTCAGTCAGCACACACGCATCTGTGGCTGCTGAATAAAGAGAGCTTAATACTCTGTTACTGCGATAACGGCTGGGTTTGCAGTGCCGCCACACCGCTGGACTGGCGATGGAAGCGACGGTCCCTCGGTGAAAACGCATCAAGCAGCGATTCATACGTATGATTTTATATCAATAAACAACTAAAAGTGAAGTAAAAAAGCCCCCAAAACACATCTGTTGAGTCTTTTTGTGCTGCTTTTATATCCCCGTCGTGGTAAAGGTGACCCGGGGGTACAGTCAGGGTAGCTGGATCAATTGTAATGTAGCAGCAGAGTTGTTTTAATCCCTGTCCTGGCGCGGTCTAATCCAAATGGAGCGCTGAATAGTCCTGAAGCTAATAGCCTCCCAGGAGCTTCTCCATGGGCTCTGCCAGCAGATTAACGTTTCCAGCCTGTGATTCTGTCCGTGTTGCCTCGCTCGGCTCCATCTCCAGCGGTCTTCATCACATTCTACCTCCCAATCAACACACAGGCTCTCCGACATCACCAGGGGAAGAAAAGGACTTCATGTGACTCATTTTTCTGCTTTATTATAGAATTAAAACACATTTTTTTTGCCTCTTTAGTAGTTGGTTCATGAAGTTATCGCTGTGTTTCAATGCAGCCGAGGAGGAATGGAGTTTGGTCTGCAGAAGCTGCATTTCCATTGTGCCTTTCTGAAGCCCAGATTCCAGCAAGAGCGTGTGTGCCGCCTACGCCGCGACCTCCGGACCTAATCCCGCCCGTTTTAGTCAATAGTGTGATTTACACTGGGCAGTGTGTATTGGGAAGCCCCTCATCCACTAAATATACACACCAGGTCTGTTTCTGGAGGACCACGCTTCCAGAACGTGTTGATTCCAGCCGTTCAGACAGAACCAGACAGGAAATCAGACACAAACTGACGTCCCTGTGCAGGTTTACAATCGCTGCACTCTGTAAATATGTTATTACATGGCACAATGTTAGAAGGCCGTCTAAAGTTTTATTCCTACAACCAGAAGATGAGACGTTCATCATGAGGTGGAGACTCACAAGATTTTATTCAACACCTCACGTCCTTTTTACAAGGATAAGAGCAGAAAAGAGAAGGGGGCACTGAGATGTCAGCAGTTCTGGGGGTGGATGGAGAGTTTAAGATAAAAATATCTTCTTTTCTATGTGTACTACCCATTCAGCTGGATAAGGTGCCATAAAACAGAGCCATAAAACTATATAACTATTTAAAGAATGTGGTCTTGTGAGCTTGCTGATGCAGTTATGCAGACGGAAAACTCCCGGCTGCAGAATGGGGCGGCGCTGGATATTGGGCGGAGTTGGGTGTCCAATGGGCGGGGTTAGATGTCCAATGGGCGGGGTTAGATGTCCAATGGGCGCGGGTTTAGGGTTAACCTAATCAAAATGTTGAGGGGGCGGGGTTTGACGTCCAACTGTTGTTGTTCCTTTTCTCAACATTTTGTCCTTTTCTAACTCTGCAACACTCACATTGTTCCCGAGACCCCTCTACTCCTTCCAGACCACCCCCTCCTTCTGCTTCCCTCCTTCCAGTTTGTTAGACTCCCTTAACATGCCCAGGTGAAGCCCTCCTTCCTCTTCAGTCCAGACCTCCACCCTGCTGGCTGGTATAAAGTGAGTTATAAGTGGTGAAAGACATTGTAGCGTTTAAGTTCTAACTTTTCATGAGTTTTCTATGAACTACCCTCTTCGGTTCAGAGAGTCGGATATGTGTCCGGGTCTGTGTGTGTGTGTGTGTGTGTGAGAATTAAGCAGCTCCACATAATGACTTTGCTCATTAAGGAGGTCGTCCTGAGAATATTTTCTCAGTAGTTTGTTGAGCTTCTTGCAGTTTCAAATGTTTATTGATGAGACTTTTAAACTGAAGAAACTTTCATGTTTTTTAATTATGTCCTGTAAATAATCTGTGTGTGTGTGTGTGTGTGTGTGTGTGTGTGTGTGTGTGTGTGTGTGTGTGTGTGTGTGTGTGTGTGTGTGTGTGTGTGTGTGTGTGTGTGTGTGTGTGTGTGTGTGAGAGACAGATCATCTGGTCTTTACCAGCTCCAGTAGAAAGCTGAAACGCTGCAGGTCTGATGGTGGAGGTCTGGACGTGGACCGGATCTTTTCCTCTGCATTCTGTTGCAGATCTGCTGTTGGGATCTCTGTCCGTTGCTGGGACCCAGTTTCAGCCGGTGGACAGGGGTCTTCACTGTTCGCAGCATTCTCACTGGCACAGCCTGATCCACTTCTGCTGATGGTTTAGTCTGTTTACAGCAGCTTGAATGCAGCCAGACTGAGTTGGGTTTGGACCAAAGAAACAAACCTAAGTCTGACTGACAACCAGGAGCCGATCTCTCGGTGCCGTTGAATCCCGGTGCGTTAGCTTGCAGTGTTGCTGCAAACGGACCATCTGGTGGACCAGCGAGAGGAAGCCACGTAGAGCAACATGTCGGACATCCTTCGGCCTCAAGACTGAATCACTTTGTTCTTGCTCCAGTGTTTACTTGTGGTTGAGGAGCCGTTTTCGGCTCTGGTGAGTTCCTGAGGCACATTTTCTTTTTCTGTCTCCGTAGTCAGTTGTAGTTTTGGGGGAATATTGTCCCCAGCGAGCAGATGTTCAGGCGGTTTGAGTAAAACCTAAAAGTAAACCAAAAGGTGCTGAAATGCCCAGATTTCCCGCTAATCAAACAGAAACCTCCAGACTGTTGTGGTGTGAATGACTGCTCGGTGTCTGCTCAGCGAGTCCAGCGCATCAGCCCTCCACCAACGTGCTTCATGCTTAAATGGTGTTTATGCTGATTTGCTGTGTTTGTTTTTTGGATTGTGAGCAAAGATCTCTTCTTTGGTCGGAACCTTGTTCCAGAAGTCTTGGACTTTGTAAATCTAAGTGCTGCCTGTTCTTTTTGAAGACCAGAAGTTTTTCCTGCAACCCTTTCAAACAAGCCGTGCTTCACTTTGCTTGTGGTTGTGTTTCCATTAGCATAAACATGCTAACTGATATCTGGACAGTCTGAGATGCATCTCGTGGGGTTTTAGCAGATTTTCTGAGCATTATGGGCTGAAGTTGGCAGGAAGCCCACTTGTGTGAAGATTAACAGTGTTTTCTATGTGTAAATAATTATTCTCTGTATCATAACGGCCTCCAAATGGTTTGGAAATGACCTGATAGCCGTTTGTACACTGATAGACAACGATAGTTGCTCCTCTAAGTTTGTAGCTGATGTCTTTCCTTCTTAGGATTCTGTAAAAGATTCTCTCCAGAACTGATAATTTTCAGAGTTATTCACTGCTTCATGGATGGATAATTTGCAAGTCCTCATTTCTGACCTTGAAACACGTCATTCCTACCTCGTTTGACGATACTGTGACATCCGGTTTGAGCATTTCTGGAGCTGTCGCTGCCAGGCAGCATCCCAAGGCTGAGAAACCACTTGACAACCTTTGCTTCCATAACACTGCGGGATGTTGCAGCCAAGTTTTACTTCACGCACCACATCACACACGAGCATACAGATATAAACACACCGGCTGTTACTGAAGGTTCGTCCTGGCTGATTCGGCAAGGCCACAAGAAGACTACATCAGAGGAGGAGAAGAAAAGCACAGAGTGAGAGATGAGACACGAGTGAAGATAGGATGGTCTTTCACTGGCTGGAGCAAGCTTTGTGCATGTTGGATGCAGGATAAATGCAGGATGGATACAGGTTGGATGCAGGATGGATGCGGGATAAATGCAGGATGGATACAGGTTGGATGCAGGATGGATGCAGGATGGATGGGGGCTGGATGCGGGATGGATGCGGGATGGATGCAGGATGGATGCGGGATGGATGCAGGATGGATGCAGGATGGATACAGGTTGGATGCAGGATGGATGCAGGATAAATGCAGGATGGATGCGGGATGGATGCGGGATGGATGCAGGATGGATACAGGTTGGATGCAGGATGGATGCAGGATAAATGTAGGATGGATGCGGGATGGATGCAGGATGGATGCGGGATGGATGCAGGATGGATGGGGGATGGATGCAGGATGGATGGGGGCTGGATGCAGGATGGATGCAGGATGGATGCGGGATGGATGCAGGATGGATGGGGGCTGGATGCGGGATGGATGCGGGATGGATGCAGGATGAATCCAGGATGGATGCGGGATAAATGCAGGATGGATGCAGGATGGATGGGGATGGATGCAGGATGGATGCAGGATGAATCCAGGATGGATGCGGGATAAATGCAGGATGGATGCAGGATAGATGAGGGATGGATGCAGGATGGATGGGGGCTGGATGCGGGATGGATGCAGGATGGATGCGGGATGGATGCAGGATGGATGGGGGCTGGATGCGGGATGGATGCGGGATGGATGCAGGATGAATCCAGGATGGATGCGGGATAAATGCAGGATGGATGCAGGATGGATGGGGATGGATGCAGGATGGATGCAGGATGAATCCAGGATGGATGCGGGATAAATGCAGGATGGATGCAGGATGGATGGGGATGGATGCAGGATGGATGCAGGATGAATCCAGGATGGATGCGGGATAAATGCAGGATGGATGCAGGATAGATGCGGGATGGATGCAGGATGGATGCAGGATGGATGCGGGATGGATGCGGGATAAATGCAGGATGGATGCGGGATGGATGCGGGATGGATGCGGGATGGATGCAGGATGGATGGGGGCTGGATGCGGGATGGATGCGGGCTGGATGCGGGATGGATGCGGGATGGATGCAGGATGGATGCAGGATGGATGGGGGCTGGATGCAGGATGGATGCGGGATAAATGCGGGATGGATGCAGGATGGATGCAGGATAAATGCAGGATGGATGCAGGTTGGATGCAGGTTAGATGCATGTTGGATGCAGGATGGATGCATGTTGGATGCAGGTTAGATGCATGTTGGATGCAGGATAAATGCAGGTTAGATGCATGTTGGATGCAGGATAAATGCAGGATGGATGCAGGTTGGATGCAGGTTGGATGCAGGTTAGATGCATGTTGGATGCAGGATGGATGCATGTTGGATGCAGGTTAGATGCATGTTGGATGCAGGATAAATGCAGGTTAGATGCATGTTGGATGCAGGATAAATGCAGGATGGATGCAGGTTGGATGCAGGATGGATGCAGGTTAGATGCAGGTTGGATGCAGGATAAATGCAGGATGGATGCAGGTTGGATGCAGGATAAATGCAGGATGGATGCAGGTTGGATGCAGGTTGGATGCAGGTTAGATGCATGTTGGATGCAGGATGGATGCAGGTTGGATGCAGGATGGATGCGGGATGGATGCAGGATGGATGGGGGCTGGATGCGGGATGGATGCAGGATGGATGCGGGATGGATGCAGGATGGATGGGGGATGGATGCGGGATGGATGCAGGTTGGATGCAGGTTGGATGCAGGTTAGATGCATGTTGGATGCAGGATAAATGCAGGATGGATGCAGGTTGGATGCAGGTTAGATGCATGTTGGATGCAGGATAAATGCAGGATGGATGCAGGTTGGATGCAGGATGGATGCGGGATGGATGCAGGATGGATGGGGGATGGATGCGGGATGGATGCAGGTTGGATGCAGGTTGGATGCAGGTTAGATGCATGTTGGATGCAGGATAAATGCAGGATGGATGCAGGTTGGATGCAGGTTAGATGCATGTTGGATGCAGGATAAATGCAGGATGGATGCAGGTTAGATGCAGGTTGGATGCAGGTTAGATGCATGTTGGATGCAGGATAAATGCAGGATGGATGCAGGTTGGATGCAGGTTGGATGCAGGTTAGATGCATGTTGGATGCAGGATAAATGCAGGATGGATGCAGGTTGGATGCAGGTTGGATTAGCCGTCGTGTCACTGAACATCTGCAGAAGTTGTGTTGAGCATTTCTACCATCTGCATCCTTTTTATAGAGATTTTACTGGATTTTAATCCTGTTTATTTTTTTCGCACCATCTGTAACGATTCTAATGTTTTATTTGCAGCGCTATGAATTGTTTCGGACATGAAAACTTGCTTCTAACGGTCCAGATTTTTATTTTTCTCTCCTTATAAATAAAACCTCCTGGTTTGTTTTCCACATCTCTGAGTTTTGCACCTGAACAGGAGGATAAAAGCCCAGCAGCTCCCACATTCCCTCACCGGAAACAGCAGCAGACGGGAAATCCGCCCACACAGGAGCAGCTCGTCTCCCACCAGCGGTTTAGTTCTGTCAATGTAAAACAGGCTGAGAGAAACTACACGGCCTCTCGGTGATGGACGACATGTAAACTGGATAAAGCTGGACTCAAACACACATCCTTCCTGTTTGTTTCCCGTCGAGCCGTTTACGCGCTAAGTTATGAGCGTTTCGCCGTTAACGACAGCCAAATGGCCGACACGGCCGCCGTCTAACTCTAAATGTGTAAATCGAAACTCTGCGCTCGCTGTGCCAAAATCAATATCTTGACCTCAGGAAAGGAAGATATTATTTCTCAACTCAGCGCATTATCGCGCGCGCGTGTGTGTGTGTGGGCTCACATTATGCCTCGCGCTGGGGGGATGCAGCGTGAGGATCAATTACTGGGATCGCCGTGGGCCAGTTTGGACTGGGGAGAGCATGGTGGGAGGAAAACGCAGACTGAAACCTTTTGTTTTGTTTTCCGTCGCGCTGCAGGTGGGCCTGGTTCAGGCTGAAACCACTTCATGTTTAATATTTGTCTTTAAAAACTAGACCTGGACTCATCTGGCTGCTGATAAACTATCATTACATTTATTTTTTCACGTTTCTTTCCTAATAAAGTGATGAATCCCAGCTGTTAGTCCTCATTAACCAGCTGGTGTCAGCCTGCAGATGAAACCGGTCGAGGGCCAAACATATTTTTTTTTATTCAGAAAGCGACAGCTATTATTCATGTTTTTCTTGTCTTTGAGATACAGTACTGTTCATCTTCATTAAAGACAACAGTTGCTAACACAGAAACATGCTGCTGAACATCGAGAGCATTTGAGCAGCTTGGGCATGGAGTTGGGGAGCGTGTCGGGGAGATAAGGTGGAAATATGACCGACAGAATCATACTTTGACTTGAGCGTGTCATTACACTGTAGCTCAATAAGCTACATTTGGAGGTTGTTTGATGCGCTTTTCACGTCAACCGAAAACTGGTCGCTAAAAAGTTCAAATCTACATTTTTTGGCTTCAGGAATTGTCGGGTAAGTTCAGCGCTAAGTAGATTGACTTTTTCAGCAAACGGCAAAAGGCAACACGGTGGGAGAGGTCTGCTTTCTCATGACTTGGCAGCACAACAAAATGAGCCAGGTTCCCTGGCTGCATCTGACTCTCCCACAAATGCGAATTGGTTCTAAAAGCCCTCACGGCGTTGTCATAGTGATGACGTGCGCGCGCCCTGAAGTTGAAGATTGAGCACGTCGAGGTGGGGGGCGGGGTTTCTCGTCCGGAGTCTAGCTCACCAAGACAGCATTGTGGGATTTGTAGTGTTAGGGGTACGTGCGCTGTATAATGGATCGGCGGGCCAGACGTAACACATTTCTGAAATCATCTCGCGGGCCAAATGTAATTTTAGCCCGCGGAGTTTGACATGTACGATCCAGGTCCTGGTTTCCCAGTTGGTCTGGTTTGCGTTGGTCCCGCAACGCCTCGTGTCCCGCAAGGCCGCGTGTCCCGCAACGCCTCGTGTCCCGCAACGCCGCGTGTCCCGCAACGCCGCGTGTCCCGCAACGCCGCGTGTCCCGCAACGCCTCGTGTCCCGCAACGCCTCGTGTCCCGCAACGCCTCGTGTCCCGCAACGCCGCGTGTCCCGCAACGCCGCGTGTCCCGCAACGCCTCGTGTCCCGCAACGCCTCGTGTCCCGCAACGCCGCGTGTCCCGCAACGCCTCGTGTCCCGCAACGCCTCGTGTCCCGCAACGCCGCGTGTCCCGCAACGCCGCGTGTCCCGCAACGCCGCGTGTCCCGCAACGCCTCGTGTCCCGCAACGCCTCGTGTCCCGCAACGCCGCGTGTCCCGCAACGCCTCGTGTCCCGCAACGCCTCGTGTCCCGCAACGCCTCGTTGAACTTTGAAAGAACAGTTGAACAAAGTGAAGTGTGAGCCGGTTTCTGTTTGCTTTCGGTCCCGCTGAATTCTGCCGTTTAATTCCTGAATAAATCTGAAAGACCTTTCTCTGTGATGTGTGTTTCTTTTTAACGGCTACGTTTCTGATGAGCTGTTGGTTTCCAGGAAAATTGGCTGAAGCGTTCGCTGCTGCTTGATCTGCAAATCAAGTCGCCGCAAACAGTTGGTGAGGACAGAGCGGCTGTTTGCCGCCACCTCCAATTATAGCTTCTGCAGAACTGCTCAGTGTGTATGTGTGTGTGTGTGTGTGCTAACTGATGGTCGTGGCCGCTTCATAGTTTCATATGGTGACCTTTTAGCCAGTGTGTTTATAAGGGCTGGATTCAGCTCCCGCACCTGTATGTGCAAAACAACCTCCTGTAAGTGTTTAAGAGCTTTCATCACACCCACAGAGTGTCTACAAAATATGGGCGGAGCCTCAGTGACATCACCCGTATGTTCTGTAGAGGTGTTAGAAGCTCATTGGGCGGTTCCTACCATCGCCATCTTGGCAGGGGCATGTGTGTCGTCTCTACAGTAAAAACAAATATGGGCAAAGAGGTGGAGCTGAGAGGGGGGCTGTGAGTGTCATGGTGCGTTCTGTAGCTAAGAGCTAACCAAGCTAACCTGGAGATAACAGGAGCTAACCAGCTAACGGAGGTAAGCGGGCTAAAGCTAAGTCACGTTGTTAACCGTCTAAAAACCGCGGTTGTTCTACGTTCTTCTTAAAACTCCCGTTTTAAGAAGCGGGAGATTGGTACCTGTCAATCAAAAGGACACGCCCCTAAATATGCCGAACTTTAAGATTAAATTACTTTTAAACGAGCGAGTTAGAAAAAAATTCACTCCCTCCACAGTTGTCATGAAGGTAAATCTGACCTATTGAACCTGAAATGGATTTTTGAACCAGGCTGTAAACATGTTTATTTCTGCTGTGAAGTTGGTCTTTTTAACATGGGAGTCTATGGAGATTTGCTGTTTTGCAGCCCCTAGTGGATGAAGGGGGAACTGCAGTTTTATGGACTTCTGCATCGACCACCGGAGGTAGTCGCTTGGTTAAACCTGTGCTTGTTCTGCTGCTTCAGTTCTCCACGCCAGCGGCTGAAAAGGCCTGTAGTCCGAGCAGATTTCCACGTCGTGCTGCGACGGTGATGAGATTCGGTTTTATTTGTGCAGCCCAGCTGATGATCTCTGAACTGCTTTTTATTTGAACCTGCAAAACTAGAAAGCGTTTGTGTTATCTCGCTTGAAACGCACCCTGCTCCCTCCGTTTAGTGGTTCTGTGTCGCCCTTCAGGGATTTCTGAAATTCCACCACATATTAGGCTCCATATCTTCCCAACGCAGCAATCTTTCTACTGTACAGCCAGTCTGGAGTGAATCAGTTTCACATCTGTTAAGTTTCTTCCTCTTCCTCCTCTGGGTCAAGAATTAAGGAGGCTGCAGTGTGAATTATTAATGAGAACATGAAGGCTCCTCTTGCTTCATAGCATTGTGAGTCACTATGTTTTAGCTGTAACTTGAAATAATTGCTGGAATTTGGACTGTAAATTGGGCTAAAAACAGATTTTAAAGCAGAACCTGCAGTGTTCCTCATCTTTGCTTATTTTCAGCCACAGAAGTCGCTGCAGCAGGAAGATTTTGCTTCACTTCTCTCTGTAAAGATATATTTTTAACACATTTTGACAAGTGGAATAGCTGCAGTTTGGATTGTCAGGCATCCTGCTTGGTCATTTTAATTATAGATCCCACTGGCCATGGTATGCACTCCACCCACAGTGCAGAAGAATCTATTCAGCATCTCCACGTTTCTGTCAGACCACAGAGCAGCAGCAGCAGCTCCACCCTGTCAAATCTCTGCCTGCCGAGTTCAAGGTAGCTGCTGTTACTTTCTCTGTATTATCGATCACGTGTGTTATTATAAGACCGTCTAAATGAGGACTGCAGGCAGATCAATGGCAATCTGTGCTCCACATACGGACGGAGAAGATGTTAGTAACAAAAACATGAACTTCCTGTGAGAATCCCTTTTCGCTGGTTCTATAAATCCTGTGCTGAAGCTGGCGTGTCTTCTTTAATTAGACCTTGTAGGTGCTTCCTGTCTTTTTGGGGAAAAAGCCATTTTTACTTCCACCTGAGAAATCCTTGGGAATATTAAGGAGGAGGTTGGTAGAGCGCGTCCGGCGGTGATGTATGGAGGATGTTTCATTAAAGAGAAGCACCAGTGTCTCCTGTTGCTGACTTCCCACTAATCCGTCTCTCCCTGCAGACCTGCAGGAGTTCGTCCCACACATCATTAACTCTGACAGACACAACAACGTTGACTTTTTGGTCTTTAATAAATGATTAAAATGAATCTTAACAGACACAGTGTAACCTGATGTTTCTCCACCTTCCTCCTCAGCATGGAGGGAATATTTTCGACATATCAGTGTCCGGTTATGGAATCTGTTATAAAACATATAAATGTGACTAAAGATCCCAGAAAAATCTGCTTTATGAGTCATGATATAAGTCAACATATTTTGTTGACACATCCTCGTTGAATTAACACAGCAAACATCTGGGATAACAATATTTTGTTCTTTTCCATGTTGTTCCACGTTTCCCTGATTAGTTCGTTTCACTAACTTCTAAACTGGTTAAGTTGTCTCAACATCGGTGACCATTGTGGTCTGTTTATACAGATACAGAAGAAAAATACACAGATGGAGACACACTTTCATCCGTTTCCAGTTTCCGTTTCCAACGAGATTTGCTATCCATCACGTGATGAAATGGAGCAATACCACCGTGGGACACTAGGGGGCAGTGTTGTGTTGTATAGCTGACACGCAACCAGCGAAAAGAACAAACCAGCGAAGAAGAACTAAATAAACCTTTCCAACGTTGTTTAAATGTGAACATAAATCAGGAAGTAAAGCATGTGACTCATAACAACCACAAAAGGTTGAGTTTCTGCTGTCGATGCTTCCCCCGTTAGCGCTGGTCGTACGGATATGCCCCGCCCCCTGAGACAGAGACAAACATTGCTTACCAATTGCCACATTTACATGAGTTTTAATTCCTCTTTAATTCCAAATAAGAGATAAATCCGGTTTAAACAGGTGAAAAATACCCATTTAATAGAATTTAAAATCCAAATTGAATAATTTCCCGATCTGTCCGGTCATTCTGCTCGTTACCTTTGTCTGTTACGTTGATGCACGTGTACGCCGTTCTGCCTTCTGTCTGCGTTACTTTTTCTTCCTTCTCCTCCTCAGCTGATGAAAACAGTGAAGTAAAATGTTTGTGTCGAGCTGCTGCTTAAAAAATATCATCAAAATTGATTGATTTTTGTGCAATTTTGGAAATCTGACTGTCGGGGAAATGCTCCCACTGCACGACCGGGTTTGTCCCTCGTACTCTATTTGACCCTACGACATGTGTCCTCATACTGTACGACTGCTGTCAGCCACGATTATTGACAACCATGACTAGTTGTTGGCGTCAGTCGGTTGTGACGGCACGACGAGCTCGAGTGTGAACAGTGAAAAACAAAGGTTCCTAGTTCCTATGACAACCACAGCGTGCCTGACAACAAGATGGCGAGCAGGCAGCAAGTTGTTGCAGTTGTGTGCGCTGAAACAAAATTTAAAAAAGAAAACCTCGTGTTTTCTCCATAGCTCTACTAATCTCTCTTCTAGCAGCTGTGTCCACCGCACACGTCTGAAGTTGAGGTTTCCCGCCATTGTTTAAAGCTCCACCGGTGTCTTCTGCGCCGGTGCGAACGTAGAATCGTGACGTAACACCACTCACACTGTACGAGCGACGGCGAACATTTCTGACATGCCAGAAGTTTGATCGGGAGGTCGCAGCATCATCGTTAGAACGTAGCAGCAATTAATTCTTCCTCGTGAGTCTTCTCACACTGTACGGCTTACGACCTCCCGACCGGACATCCCGACGCCACGATGTTTCCACGATGACGCAGCGTGGTCTGCGACAGCAAAATCGTGGTGGAATCCCCTCGAAATCGCACAGAGTCCACCCGGCATTATTCTGTGGTTTTCCATGTTATTTCCAAAAAGACGTGAAGCAGGAAGCGGAGTTTGTTTATTTCCAGCAGATGTAATATCGACTCTCTGTCCAATCAGAGCCTTTCCCAACCCACCGATATGAAGCTGCATTAAGTCCAGGCGAATAAACATGTTTACCATGTAAACCTCAGTTCAGAATGACTATTTTCTTGTAAACCCAGAGAATAATGTTAATTCTGAATTATTTATACCAAATTAAAAAACATCATGTAACCGTAGCTGTTAACTGTAAACTATTAAAAATGAGACGTTTATGAATAATCACCAGTAAAAAGTTCATATGAGAACAAAACCTGTGTTTTCAGGCAGGTTTGTGTTCGTATATGCAGAAAATCACTTTAACTTATCCTGCTTTTAATTCCTTTCATTTATGATTTTATTCAGGTTCTTCTATTTGTTGTCTTTTAATCTTCTTTACATCGCCTGCAATGCTTTTAATTTACTGTTCATGTTTCTTGTACATGAAAGGTGGTTTACAAATAAACTGGCCTTTGCAGATGACGGTTTTAAAACATCACAAACACCATTTCTCTCAGTGATATCTAGCTAGTTAAAATGCAATAACCAAATAATAATGTGGTTACTTAAAAATGCCAAATTCTTCTAATAGCCAATCAGCTGGCAGCTGTTGCACTGATTTAAATTCATATATCAATAGAATTTGGTCTCATTTGACTCACATTCCTGCTTATTTTAGGTTTTTGCAGTTTATTGGGACCGCTGACGTACTATCCTCCTCATGGTACTTTCTAAATGTTTGTAGACGGCTCAGACGTGTCACTTCTCCATCAGAGGGAGTAACCGCTGCTCACCGTGTCGTTGCACGGGTTAATCCGCAGGTTCCAATCGGGACGTTGTAGGGAGAACGTCGTTAGCGATGCTAATTAGGCGAATCAGAGGGAAATGACAGTCGGTGCTGCTGCTGTGAAGCTGAATCTGTGATCTTTAGCCCACAGTGAGCCGAGGAGATAGGAGATAATTTAAATGTTCAGAGGCCCGAAGGCTTCAGAAGCTGGTTTCATGTCATGTTAGGGGAGGCGAGAAGAGAAAATGTGATCTCTTTGAGAGGGTGTGTGTGTGTGTGTGTGTGTGTGTGTTTGTGTGTGTGGAGGGAGAAAGATACTGTACTCACCCTCTGTGAGTCACAGACAGCCAATTATAAAAACCCAACGGCCACCTCTCCCTCTCTCTCATTCTCTCTCCCTCTTTTAGCTGTTTTCATCCGTTTCTCCACTTCCTCCTTCCTGCAGAACGCCGCCTCATTAATGAACCCCAGTGGAGGTGAAAGCAGGAGAGAGGAGCATGGGAAGCGGAGGAGACCAGTGGAAGGGTTTAGGCATGGAGATGAAAGCGGAGGAGAGGTTAAGAGTTGAGGGGAGATAAAGAGGATGTGAAAGCCGGGAGAGGATGGAGGAGACGATGCTGAAAAGGAGAGGAGACATCAGGGGAAGTGGAGAATAGAGGAGATTAAATTAGATTAGTTTTGACTCCATTCACGTCTAAATAGAAATGAGCTTTTCTCAACGGGAGGCTCACTACGATATTCCACCCCGTTCAGCTTCATTTACCGTCTTCTGCTTGTCTTAATTGCTGCAGTTTAATCAGTTTAAACTCTTTTGCTGAGCATTAGCGTAGATGTTTGTTGTGGTTAAATCCCAAACAGAAGACTCGCCATGTTCAGCGATTCTTGTCTTTACTGTGTTGCAAAGAAAACATTTGGATACGCAGAGATCAGAGGTATTATCCTTATGTCGTAACTAAACCTCATGGATCTTACAAGATAGCTAAATTATTAGTTTCCTTTATTTGAATTGACAATTCAATTAACAGTTTGACTTGTTCAATTGAATAGAAATTGAAAGAAATAAAATAAAGGACAAATTCAAAGCAGTTTTACCAGAAAACGTGTAAAACATCCATCTTACAGCTTCTCCAGAATGTGTTCATGCTTGTAGATATTAACACAGTGATTTACCCTCAAGCTGTTTTTTTTTTCACAAGTCAACGGTCATCTGACATGAAGAGAGCGGAGACACATGAACAGAGGAATGTAAAACTGTAGTTAGGACAGTGCATGTTAATTAATGCACTATGCGTTTCTGTAAATATGATTTAGCGACATGCTACAGGAACATCTTCCCACCACCTAAAAAGAAAAACACTACTAAACAATAGTGGAATATAATAACCATAAAACAGTCATAGGAAAACATATTAATAGGAATCATAATAGATTTGATTTCTATTGAGCTTTTCAAGGCGACCCCAGCTTTCATTCAGTCCTCATGCTAAGCTAACCGCAGCCATTCCTGTTAATATGAGTTAGCGACATGCTACTGTAACATCCATCTACAATCTCAAAAGAAAAACACTGCTAAACAATAAAAGAATATAATAACCATAAAACAGTTATAGTAAAACATATTAAAGGTATCATAATAGATTTGATTTCTATTGAGCTTTTCTAGGCGATGTACTGATAACAGATTTAACTGTATACATCCATCCACTAGTGGCGATGTTGCCTAACTTGTTACTGCCTGAAGTACACGAAATAAAGCTGTATGAAATGGCATCCGGAGTGTGAGTCCAGTCAATACATGGTACCAGGAGTAAATAGAGAAAAATTAACAACATTCGCCCACCAGACGAGTTGAAACATTCGGGGAATGTTAACGAAAACTGGAAATCCTTCAGGCAGAGTTTTGAGCTGTATTTGTTGGCAGCTGGCCTGGACACCGAGGACGAGCGGCGCAAAGTAGCATTGTTGCTAACGGTAGCTGGCCGTTGTGTGCTGGATGTTTTCAATACGTTTGAATTCGAGAGAGAAGACCTCGTTTTGGAAGAGGTTTTGGCAAAATTTGATGAGTACTGCACGCCAAGGAAAAATGAAACCTATGAGCGGTACGTGTTCAGAAACAGGATGCAGAAGGAAAATGAGTCCATAGAGCAGTATGTGACCGATTTGCGTCTCAAAAGTCAGTCCTGCAATTTTGGTACCCTATGTGATTCAATGATACGTGACCAAATTGTGATCGGAGTGCAAGATAAGAGAGTAAGGATGCTGTTCCTGAAAGAAAGGGATCTTACTGTGGAGAAAGCCATAGGCATTTGTCAAGCGTCTGACAGCACAAAGCTTCAGCTAAAGACTTTTGATAATGACGGTGAACCAGTGGCTGTGGACACCGTGAAGAAAGGTGCCAAAGCGACTGAAAAGAGACATTTTAGAGAAATGAAAGAGAAAAGAAAACAACAAAAAAACTGTGACAGATGCGGAAATAAACATGCTCCTAAGCAATGCCCTGCTTATGGAAAAGACTGTAGGAAATGTGGTGGCAGAAACCACTTTGCGAAGTGCTGTTTTGCTAAAAAGAAAGTCCACACGGTGAGACGGGACAAGACAGCGAGCAGCGGTGACGAGGACGAACCGCTGTACCTGGATATGGTTGCACTAACTGATATGGACGGCTACGAGGATGAATGGATTGCACATTTAAATGTCAATGGTGTGGAACTGCCTCTGAAAATTGACAAGTGAAGCCAAAGAAACTGAACTTGAGAGCCTACAACAATCAGCCTATTCCGCACAAGGGAGTGTTTCGACCAACTATTAAAGGGGAAGGACGTTCCTGCAATGCTCTTTTTGTCCTTGTGGAGGAGGATAGACAACCGATCCTGGGACTGAAGGCAAGTAAAAAGATGGGACTAATCAAAAGGATTCATGTCATAAACAGTACAGTTCTCAATACTGCAAATGCACAACAGAAAACTGTAACAGAAAATCCAAAAACAAGTGAAATAGTTAAAAAGTACAGTGATGTTTTTAATGGTGTTGGCTGTCTACCAAACAAATATAAAATACAGCTAAAAGACAATGCAGAACCAGTGATACACTCAGCTAGAAAAGTGCCTGTTGCACTTAAAGGGAGACTGAGAAAAGAGTTACAGACACTCATTGATAAAGGAATCATCAGAAAAGTTGATGAACCGACCGACTGGGTAAATTCACTTGTAATTGTGGAAAAGAAAAACGGAGATCTAAGGTTGTGCATAGACCCAAGAGATTTGAATAAGTGGATTAAAAGAGAACACTTCAAGTTGCCTACAAAGGCAGACATTACAAGTGCTATGGCGGGTGCTCGTTACTTTTCCATGGTGGATGCGTCATCAGGTTTCTACCAAATTAAACTGGATGAAGAAAGCGCAAAACTGTGCACTTTCAATACACCATTTGGAAGACACTGTTTTCTTTGCATGCCCTTTGGGATTGCTTCCGCACCAGACGTTTTTCACAGGACTGTACAGCAAATGTTCGATGGAATGGAAGGAGTTGGAGTATTCCTTGACGACGTGGTTGTATGGGGAACTACACAAGCTGAACATGATGAACGTTTAGCAAAAGTGATGCCAAAAGCAAAGCAGTCAGGGCTGAAACTGAATAAACAAAAATGTCAGTTTGGGGTGAGTGAGATAACTTACCTGGGAGACAAACTATCTGCTGAAGGGATACAGCCTGATCCCGAAAAGGTGAGAGCAATCATACACATGCCCTTACCTGAAAACAAATCAGACTTGCAGAGAGCCTTAGGCCTAGTTAACTATGTAGGCCGCTTCATTCCAAACCTGTCAGCAAACACAAAGGCACTGTGTAGCCTACTGGAAAATAGTACAGAGTGGCAGTGGAACCATGAGCACAACACTGAATGGGAAATGCTAAAGAGCAGCCTTGTCAAAGAGCCAGTATTGAAATTCTATGATCCTGCACGCCCAACTAAGGTTTCCACAGATGTTTCCAAGGATGGACTGGGAGCGGTGTTGCTTCAGTAGCATGAGGACACATGGTTTCCTGTAGCGTACGCCTCTCTTACAATGACAGCAGCGGAGAGAAACTACGCTCAAATAGAAAAAGAGACATTGGGAGCGGTGTTTGGATGTGAAAAGTTCCATGAGTACATTTATGGACAAGAAGTGGTGCTAGAGACAGATCACAAACCACTTATTGCGATCCCCACAAAACCTCTGGGAGAAGCACCACCACGCATTCAACGCCTTCTTCTTCGCCTTCAAAAATACAGTCTCAAGTTTGAGTTCACACCTGGGAAACACCTCATAATGGCAGATGCTTTGAGCAGAGCATCTTTGAACTGTAAAGAACTGAGCAGCACTGAACGCGACGTACAAGTGCATGTTGACACAATGCAAAAACACATGCCGGTGTCTAAGGAAAAATGGAAACAGATAGCAGAAGCTACATTGGATGACAACGAACTAAAGAATGTGATTAAACAGATCCATCTACAAGGAGAGCAAAGGCTGAGCCACCCATACAAAAACTTTAAAGAGGAAGGAGTTCTCCTAAAAGGAAAAAGGATTGTCATACCAGTTTCATTTCAATGTGCTCACAAATGTTGCAACTCACACATGAAGGACACTTAGACATTGAAAAGTGCAAAAGACGAGCACGAGCCTTGTTGTACTGGCCGCAAATGAATAAAGACATTGGACGCTACATTCAACGCTGTGAGACATGTCAACAACACAGATACCAACAACAAAAAGAGCCACTTTTATCTCACAGCAGATCAAACGAGCCTTGGAGAAAGGTCGGTGCAGACTTGTTCCATTTGGCTGGTAAAGATTATCTGGTCATCGTGGACTACTATTCAAACTATCCAGAAGTTGCTTTTCTCACCAACACAACAACAAGGCAGGTTATAAAGCACTGCAAGGCCATTTTTGCAAGACACGGAATCCCGGTGACTGTGGTCAGTGATAATGGGCCTCAGTTCGGCAGTCAGGATTTCAAAGACTTTGCGGAGAAGTATGGATTTCAGCATGTAACATCGAGTCCGTTGTTTCCCCAGTCGAATGGCTTGGCTGGAAAAGCGGTGCAGATTGTAAAAAGACTGTTTAAAAAAGCAACAGAAACTCGGAGTGACCCTTGCTTAACCTTACTCAACTACCGAACTTCGCCACTGGAGTGTGGAAAACCTCCAGCTGAACTGCTGATGAGAAGAGAGCTGAGAACATGTCTACCTTCAGCTGCACACTTGCTGGACAAGGAGAACAGACAGTTCACGAACAGACAAACCAAACAAAGTCATGCTTACAACAAAACTGCCAAACCATTAAGCCCACTAGCATAAGAGGATGTGGTACGTGTCAGATGTGATGGAAAATGGGGACCTGTCGCAAAGGTGATCAGAGAGACAACTCCAAGATCCTACGAAGTCATCACAGAGTACGGCAGCACACTGAGAAGAAATCGACGTCACCTACTAAAAGTACCAAACACAATCTTTGGAGGGCTTGAGAACAACAATAGGAATGGACAAATACAACCTAAATGTCCAAATGCAAACCTCACAGTTTCCACTCCAGGAACTACCAGAAAGACATTGCAAGCTCCAAGTGACCCCACTGCAACACCACGAAACGTAGAACAGGAAAGACCTCGCAGAAATGTTATGAAACCTAAGAGACTAATAGAAGAATATTGAGTTACATGCCATACAAGCTTCAATGTTATTAAGGTACTCTGTGTTTGTATTATAAGGGCCTTATATGTGATAGGAGCCAATGCAATATTTTTGGGTTCTACTACAGTTAAATACTTAAAATAAAAAAAAAAATAAAAAAAAGAAAAGATAAATATTTGCTCTAAGCTACTTTATTAAAAAAAAAAAAAAAAAAAAGATATTTGGTCTATACTGTTTAAGACAGAAGTTATACTTTAAAAAGAAAAGAAAAAAAAGGGAGATGTACTGATAGCAGATTTAACTGTATACATCCATCCACTAGTGGTGCTGTTGCCTAACTTGTTACTGCCTGAAGTACGCGAAATAAAGCTTTATGAAATGGCATCCGTAGTGTGAGTCCAGTCAATACAGGCGACCCCCAGCTTTCATTCAGTCCTCATGCTAAGCTAACCGCAGCCGCTGTGGCGCAGAAAGATGGAAACTATGAGTGTTGTGGAGGTTAAACCCGCCGTAAAGCTCTTACTGGACTATCATGATTATACTTTTTTCTACTACATGTGTTTTGTTTTATCTGCTAACCATGTTAATCATGCTAACCATGCTAATCGTGCTAACCATGCTAATCATGCTAATCTTGCTAATCATGCTAACACCAGCCATTCACAAGTTCCATCAATAGAAAAGTGAGATATTGTGAACTCAAACTAAAGTTGAAAAATAAAGTGAAAAACATCAGAGAGTCTAATTTGAAACAGATAATATCTTGAGCTCAGAACTGTTTATAAAGCATCCTGTCTGTAAACATCCAGATAAACACCATGTAGGGGCAGATTCGTTGGAACTTGAGCTGCATTTTAAGCAGGAAAAAGCTTCTCTAATGAGCCTTTAACACTGCAGACGGATGCAGCTGCTTCTTGTTCAACCAGGAGGTCCAGCTGAGCTTTTACAGACCAGTTATAGCAGTCACGGACAAATACAGCAAGCTGCAGTTTGTAGCAAAGACTTTACTTTGTTCATCACTGTTATCCCTGCAGGTTAGACAGGATAACTCCATCGCTGTTAAAAAACAACAACATATTTTTAATTCTTTGGCGTTTTAGCATGACTGAGTTGTCATCTATGTATTTTACTGTACTGTACTGTTCTTTTTTATGTATCTCTTTATTTTACCATTTTATTGTTATTGTTATTTTCTTAAGCTGTTTGTATTCACTTGCTGTTTCTGTACAGCCCTTTAGTCAGCTGTTTGTTGTTTTTAAAGTGCTTTATAAATAAATATTGTATGATATCCTGACTGAACTGTAAAATAATTGTAATGATTCAGTAAATGCACATTACAGGACATGTTTATTTGTATGCAGGACATTATTAAAGCAGGTTTATGACGGACACCTACGCTGGGAAAATCATTTTTTACAAAATATCTGAAGATGATTTCATTTCCTTTTTATTTTATTAATAGAAATGATTCTTCCTCTTACATGGCAGCAGCCTTGTTGGATTATTAATATTTTATTTTCTGATGTGTTTATTTGTCATATTCCAGGATGAAATGTTTAATCTGTTTATTGTGTGTGTGTATTGAGTGTTTTCCTCCCTCCTGCTTGTTCATCCCTGATATTCGCAGAGTGAGTAGCTAATCCCTGCTAACAGCATTAGCGCCGTGTCCATGACGGCCGTATCAGTGCAACGTGTCAACCTCAGCTCGGAGATCCACAGCATATGTGTTAATCTTTTAGGTGTGTGTTCTGGCATCTGTAGAGGTGTGTTGGTGTGTTGCTTTTACCTTTCAGTCTTTTTATACCCTTGCTCTCCCAAAGTTTCTGCTGCTGATTAAAATACGTGATAAATTCATCTGAGACGCTGTCAGTAAAGTTGTTATCTTCATATAACAACAGGAAGCCGGGAAAGTTGTGAAGGCTGTGTGGAATATTTATTTATACTGCAGTTTGTGTTTGCAGCGGTGGATCTGCAGCATCCTGACGCTGAGAAACAACTCTTCCCACTCTTTTAGTCATTTGTTTTCATTTTTCCTGCCCAGATCCCCGTGTTCCTGTATTTTACATTGTAGCAGGATGCCCACATTGGGTCCTTACTTTGCCTTCTCCAACGCACTTGAATCACATCATTGCATGGTCTCTGCAGAGCTGAACAACATGGGGATGATGGGGTTCAGCCATGTGATCCAGGGGTGTTGGAGGACCAGATCTGGGCCCCCTGCCGCTCTCCTGTAACTGGATATCAGCACACTGATCATTTTCACCAGTATGACGGATTCAGCAAAGAAATTAAAGCTGGGATTGAAGACGGAGGATGAATTAGCTGCCATTAGGGGGCGTCAAAATACAAAAATCTGCCAGAGTTCAGGGGCGTAGCTTTAAGTCAGGGTGTAAAAGATACACAGCCGAACTTTTGCCATTTTTCCCATCATGCACCCCCGATCGACGGCTAATCCAGCATCTATCCTGCATCCTACCTGACCTGTTAGCTCTCTCCAGACAGCAGAAGACGATCTTATGAGGACTCCTGTTTTGTCTTTTTCTCTTTTTAGTCTTATTGCGTTTCTTTGCTGAATCAGTGACGCTGTGTGTTCAGAACAGCCAGTTTCTTTTTATATCATGAAGCGAAACGTCACATCGTGTCCCGGATTCAAAGGTTATTTAGTGTCGGTTTCTCAGCCTCGGGACGCTGCTGGGCAGCAGCGGCTCTGGGAATACACATGATAGATGTCACTGTGTCATTGAACAAGTCCAGGATGCAGAGATTTGAGTTTAGAAAGTTACGTCAAGCATCTTTAAACTGTGATTCCCGAGAGCTGCTATCCTGCAGGATTTTGCTGTTTTCCAGACCGAACACAGCCAACATGAAATGTTTGTTTTTGTTTAATTGTTTGGTCAAATATACATCACAAACAAATTTAAAACAACATAAACAACATAAAAAAAACACAAGTTTAATAATTTTCATTTGACCAGGTGTAGGCGGAAGCCAAGGCTTATTAGACCTACCTTTTAAATGAATGGGTAGTTGTGAGGCAGATGACGCGTATCTGTTGTATCAGTGTGATTTGATCCAGGTGTGTTTGAACATACCAGACTCATGTAGCTTGTTAGTGTAAACAGCAGGTAAATCCTGGAGTAGTCGCCCTGATAGTTTAAAACTTTCGATGGAAAAAGGGATTCGTCAGCACCATAGACTGTATATAGAGATGGGCGGAGCCTCCGTGACGTCACCTGTAGGTTTCTGAAGAGCTGAATTGAAGCTCGGTGGGCGGTTCCTACCAGCGTCATGTGCGTCATCTCGCCCGGAAAATACAAATATGGGCAAAGAGGTGGAGCTGAGAGGAGAGCCGTGAGCGTCATGGTGGATGATTGACATCGAGCAAACTCCGAGCTTTCTGTAGCTAAAAGCTAACCAAGCTAACCCACAGATAACAGGAGCTAACCAGCTAACGGAGGTAAGCAGGCTAAAGCTAAGTCACGTTGTTAATGGGCTAAAAACTGCGGTTGTTCTATGTACTGCTGACTTGAAGCCGGAGATTGGTACCTGTCAATCAAAAGGACACACCCCTAAATATGCCAAATTTTGAGATTAAATTACTTTTAAATGGGCGAGTTAGAAAAAAATTCACTCCCCCCACAGTTGTCATGAAGGTAAACCTGACCTATTAAACCTAAAATGGATTTTTGAACCAGGCTGTAAACATGTTTATTTCTGCTGTGAAGTTGGTCTTTTTAACATGGGAGTCTATGGGGATTTGCTCTGTTTTGCAGCCCCTAGTGGATGAAGGGGGAACTGCAGTTTTATGCACTTC
This sequence comes from Telmatherina bonti, assembly GCF_933228915.1. Classification (NCBI taxonomy): domain Eukaryota; kingdom Metazoa; phylum Chordata; class Actinopteri; order Atheriniformes; family Telmatherinidae; genus Telmatherina; species Telmatherina bonti. The sequence continues at coordinate 10,200,011 of NC_136614.1, read as the reverse complement.
TGCATAGGTGTCACATTTAACCGCCGTAGGCTGCCACTTGGTCAGCACAGTATATTATCTAGTTATTTACTGCACATAATCATCAATACATGTTGGCTTTTATATGTGCTTCAGTATGAATGTTATATAGGAGTGTGTGTGTGTGTGTGTGTGTGTGTGTGTGTGTGTGTGTGTGTGAGTGAGTATGAAAGGGGGAGTGGGGTGATTTGGGGGAGAACTCGGGTATACCACCCTGTATTTTACTGGTATTTTTACTTGACCAGGTACAACGAAACAACGTAAATATGAACTAAATCAGGTGAAAAGCATCGTCTCGGTGTGACTGATGCATTTTAGACGACGTTCCTGAAAGAAATAAACTCCAACTTTGTCATTTTTATTTACCTGTTTATAAAACAGCTGGAATAATCTGACAAATGTCATTTATTCCACTTTGTTTTGCACCATTTAATGACCTATTTAATGCACTTTTACTCCATGATGACTGACACATTCAGCGTCTTATCTGCTATCCTGGAGTGATGCAACGTTGCATCAACGTTTTCAGGAAAAATTATTCTAATTTTATTCGTTACTGTTGTTTCTCAGCTCATTGCAGGCCTGTCCTCTGCAGAGGACATATCTTTATTCAGATACACAAACTTGTTTTCCAGATGTGTTTCCTCTGTTTATTTTACTGTAAGAGTGTAAAATGACACATTTTAGAGTTTCCCGGTGGCTGAAAAACCCAAACGTGCTTTAAAATAACTATATTTCTGGACTGAACCTTTGCAGATCCTGTTATTGAAAAGCTGAAGTGTGTTTGCTTTCTCTGTACGAGTGTGTGTGTTTTTATGCTGTAATTCAACTTGATGAAGAGGTGTGTGTCCAGTATTACCTCAGACAGCTGTGCTGCTCAGAGCGATACCGTCGTCACGCACCATCTGCCGTTTACACATGCCCACGCCAACACACGGTAGCGCGCACACACACACACACACACACACACACACACACACGCATCAACATGTTGTGATTTAAGCAAACGGGCCCATCCACCACCTGCCGTGGCCCTCAGCCACCTTCTGCTGCTCCTGCTTCAACTCGTTTCTACTCGTTTCTACAAACACACACACATTTTCTTTGTGTGTCTTTTGGACTCTGCAGCTTCTCCCCATCCCTGCTGATATGAAGCATCTCACATGTATGTGGAGTCTGTCACGCAGGGAGTGTGTTTTAATCAGCATGCATGGTTCTAGTATAACTCCCAGGAGCCGATGACAGGTGCTGCTGCTGTGTGTGCAGGGGGTCGCTGTTTAATTGTATATCAGCATTCCTGTGTGTGTGTGTGTGTGTGTGTGTGTGTGTGTGTGTGTGTGTGTGTGTGTCCGCTGCACAGACAATAGAGAATTTAAGCTTAGATAGATGACACAAAGCTGTGGTAATGGCTCCAGAGGGACTGCAGCTTGTCTTTATGTGTCTGATACCCAGCGAGCCAACAGCCCTTCCTGGTGTGACGGAGAATCTGCAGGCTAACTAACGAACTCTCTCACTGATCACTGGACTGGCTGACTTAATGGCTTCCTGTCTCCCTGCATGTCTGCATTTCTTTCTCTTTTTTTAATGATGAAAGAAAAAAAAAAACAGGACATGTCGGCCTTTGACAGCATGGAAAGACTTCAGCTGCTAAACACTGAAACTGCTCATGTGATACCAGATATCCATCCTGAGGTTTAAAAAGAAGGGATGGTTCCAGGATGAGGAGGAAGAGGGAAAGGGTTAGAGGGATGGAATTGGATGAAGATGGATGGATAGGAGAGGATGACACAGACATGGGAAGATGGAATGAGACAAACATTGCTGGGTAAGTTTAAACTGCAGGTCTCAGTCTTCAACCTCCATGTAGGTCATTTTATCTGTTTGTTGCTTACGTTGAGTTTTTCCATGTTCACCTTCATCTGGTGAACATTCTTCTTTCTTACCACCATGACCACCATCTGGCACAGAACTGTGATGTTGAATAAAACGCGACATCCCCGTTCAGACTGGGAAATCTCCGTGTCTGTGTGTGAAAGTGGTCCAGGTCAGATTAGTTCTCTCCACGCAGTGATGAAATACCAGGTATGGGTCACATGTGGGCGGTAAAGTCGGGTTTGAGTCACTTTTCCAGCGATGTGAACAGAGAAGAGTTGAATGAAGCAGGAAAGCTCAGCAGTTATCCTCGGCATACCGGTTAACTTCACACGACTTTCCATTTCTTCTGTCAGACGGCGAGACGTATCAGAAACGATACAGTAAAAAATAACTGCTGTTTATATTTAGCACTTCCACTCTGTAAAAATCCGGATTTCAACTCTGCAGCGTTTGATAAAATCTCCTTTTAAGTAACTTCCAGGCAGCTTTATTTTAGCTTTATTTAGGGCGGCTGCATCTCAGCAGCAAGAGCAGCGTCTTTCAGCCCCCTGACTGGCTGCCGAAGTGTTCTTGGGCAAGACACTGAACCCCAAGTTGCTCCCCGATGTGCCTGTTGGGCTATGTAGGTTGGAGAAAAGCATCTGCTAAATGACTGTAGAATAGAATATAAAATGTATCTGTGCAATAATCTCCCACATTGTTTTTCCACGTACTTGAATAACTTGAAGTAAATGAATACATTTGTGATTCAGGCAGCCTGTCGGGGAGTGATGGAGGAACATGTGACCATAATCCAGATGCTGCTGCATTATTCACCAGTTTCACTGTGCAAGCAGGGAGACTTCCACATGGTCGGACGAGGACAACTTGTCCAACATGACTTGCAGCAGCTCTGCAGCTGCTGATTGTTTGTCTGGGTCTGCCAAAGAGATCCAGGGAAGGAAACTGGGAACCAGCAACAGGGTGATGAGGTGATGTTGTCCAGTTTAACAGAACTACTGGAACGGAGGCTGACTGTGAGTGAATGCTGGTTCCTTTATTGTGATTAATTATGACATTGGAGGGAATTTTTATGTTTTCAGAGCAATCAGTTTGTGTGTTTCCATCAAACCTTGAATAGCGCAAAAACTAAATATATTTTTTTTAAAAACGCCCACGGAAACTTTTGAGAAAGATCTCAAATATAATTAAAAAGTTTTTATGATTTCATGAGGGTTTTTTTTTTTCAGATGTTTTTACATTTAGAAACACTTTTTTTTTTTTCTGTTTTTTTGCACTTACATGTCCCAGGACGTGACGTGGGGTTCATGACCAGTTCATTTCCAGTAAAGATGGCGCGGTGCGGAACAAACAACAGCAAGTTTCAGAGTTTTAGAAAAGAAAATAAGGGAGAAAAGTTTAAAAAAGCTGCAGAAAATTCTCTACAGAAATAAAAAAAAAAACTTTAAAATAATGCTATGATGCTACGTTGCATAAGGAAAAGGACATGAGGACAAGACCCGCGTGAAGAAGAAAACTTGCGAGTTAAACATGGAGACGGAACTATTGCTGTTTTGGGTTTTTATTGTGTTTTATGCAAGTATACTGCAGAAATACTCTGCAACAATGGACGCAGTATGAACACCAGACGTGGAGAAGGACTCTTAACACCATCGCTATGTATTTACCCACAATGCAACGGTACGCCAAATGCAGAAAGCGACTTTTTTTGTGGTCCACTTCCCGTATTTGGTCCACTATAAAATGTACAGAGACCTGCATTTGGTTGCAAACCGAGTCCTCTTCTTTGGTCCGAATCAAAATTTGTTTGATACATTCGTGTTTTCGCAAACAAAGCGGACTTTCCGAGCAAAGAGTCTCGGATTCCAATCAATACCTTCATGACAACTGTGGGTGGAGTTAATTTTTTTCTAACGTGCCTGTTTAAAAGTAATTTAATCTCAAAATTGGGCATATTTAGGGGCGTATCCTTTTGATTGACAGGTACCCGATCTCCCGCTTAAGTCAGAAGAACGTAGAACAACCGCGGTTTTTAGCCGGTTAACAACGTGACTTAGCTTTAGCCCGCTTACCTCCGTTAGCTGGTTAGCTCCTGTTATCTCCGGTTATCTCCGGGTTAGCTCGGTTAGCTCTTAGCTACAGAAAGCTCGGAGTTCACTCGATGTCAATCATCCACCATGACGCTCACAGCCCCCCCTCTCAGCTCCACCTCTTTGCACATATTTGTATTTTTTGGACGAGACGACACGCATGCCCCTGCCAAGATGGTGATGGTAGGAACCGCCCACCGAGCTTCAGTTCAGCTCTTCAGAAACCTACAGGTGACGTCACGGAGGCTCCGCCCATCTCTATAAACAGTCTATGGTCTTAATCCAGAAAAGGATTTAACTGATGTGATGATGGATTTAAAGCGACAACATCGTTTTGTTGTGCATCACAGGAGAAATGGATATTAAAGCCAGTTTTTATTTCCTATTCCTACTCATTTGGAAAGAAGCCTGAGTGGTTTAATGACTAATTTAATCACCAACGGATTGGGTATTTAACAGAGTGGCTGCACAGAACTTTGAGACCAAATCCTGAAGCGTCCTCTTTTTTATTAGCATAATAAAGGCAGGAAGCCTGGAGGCTGCAAGCATTCATTATTTCACCGGAAAGGAGCATTTATCACCAAGATTAACAACATGGTGAGGTATTTGCATATTAGAAATATATATTTTTGGCTCAATAAATCATTTGTAGCTTCAGGTTGAGGCACGCTGGTGGATTGGAGCTCCGCTGCTCACTGTGAAGGTTTTCCCTTTCTGCACAGATGCAGCCGGCCGTCTCTGGTTTCAGCGTTTAACATCCTTCTGACTGATGGATGACTTTTCTCCTCAATGCAGATGAAGCTCAGATGCTGTTTCATGTTTTATTTTGGCATATTTCTGGTATATGATGATGACTATGAGAAAACCTGGGGATAAATGTGGTTGCTGAGTCCATGGGAGGTTTCGTAGAGCTGCAGTGGACTCTGTCAGGCTGGTAGAGGAGGTTTGCTGGCCATGTGACTTTGTTGAAGTGTGTGTCAACAGTTCAGAGTGATTTAACGTGCATGAGTGCATTTAAAGAGGTGATGAGGCATTTTTCCTTTGTTCACGCATTGTATTAGCGGCGATGTTTGTGTGTGTCAGTGACTGAGTCTGGGAAACTCTCCAAACGAGGACGCACGCCCTCCAATCACCAGCTGTTTACCTCAGATAGCTCCGGCTAAATGTGGAGGACCACACACACACACACACACACACACATTAACACTCTGTCACACACTGTCACTCACTTCCTCTCCCATCACATTCGATTAGGCGATCTGCAGATGACACTGAGGTCGAGTCATGTGATCCAGAGACTGATGTTTGTGTAGATTTGTGGTGACGCGGCACACTACACTGCAAAAACTGAAACCTAAGTAAGATTAAAAATCTTAAATTGAGTACACATATGCTTATACTTTTTTTAAAGGTCAGATAATTCTTAGTTTTTATGCCAGAGAATTCCTCTTGCTTTAAGAGTATTTTTACTTATTTTGGGAAGTCTTGACAAGCCAAATTTTCTTGTACTGTTGGCAGATAATTTATCTCAATAAAAGCAACATTTACCTCATTTTTGTATATATTTTTATTATTTATTTATTTATTTATTTATTCATCTATTTATTTATTTATTTTTTCTTGTTTTTTAAGGCTGAGTTTTTTACAGTGTCCATCAGCCGTAATGTGGAGTCGACTCGATTCGATCCCTTTAGAGGAAAACGTTGATCATGCTTAGGATGAATGTTGGTTTATGATGTCATGCACTTCTACAGGCGGTGTGATGATGATAGAAAAGTAGCAAATGTGTGTGTGTGTGTGTGTGTGTGTGTGTGTGTTTTCGCCATATGTGTGACGGCGCACATTTAAGCCCGACTGTCTGGTTGACCAATTAACTGTGCATGTTTGGAAGATGTGCGTCTGCAGCCTCGGTTTGCTGTATAAATGGCAGCCAGATGGTCGTTGGCGTCCTGAAGTGGTCCTGGAGCTTCAAGGTGACGAGTTCAGCAGCACCTGCTCGGGTGCCCTTGAGCCACACACCTAATCTGCTCAAACTGACTTCCAGCATTAGTTCAGTCTGTTAAAGCAGTGTGTGTGTGTGTGTGAAAGTTATTTTTACTTTACAGCAGGGGAGGCAACATTTCCCAGTGGTTATTAATACGTAACATGACTTCATGCTGTGAGGCGGTAGCTTCGAATAAGCTAAAGATTTTCACCTCCACCAGCCAGCAGTGGACGCCTGACCCGAGCAGCCAACTCGGCTGGCCCAGACTGGGATCGGTTCTGATGGTCGAAGGCTGGTCCCTCCTGCTGGATCAGCTCAGTTCCCCCTCTAACCACCAGATAACTTCTCCTCATGCGTTCCTAGCTTCTCAGTTAGCTCATCCTTCCCAGCTGAACGCTTCACCCCTCGAGCAGCACGATTGATTCTGAAATATTTAGCTTGTTTGCACAAAGTTTCAGCTATTTTGATGGAAACGCATCGAATGGACGAAGTTAAATTTTCACTGTTTTATCAAGAGACGATGAATAAACACACACCAGTGCCGTTTGAGTGAACAAGCGGATTATTTCCAACCTGCTGCCTCCAAAATGCTCTTTAAGGCAGAGGTGTCAAACTCCAGTGCTGGAGGGCCGGTATCCGGCAGGTTTTTGTTGTTTCCCTCCTCCAGCGCAGCTGATTTGAATCAAATACATCCAGCAGCTTCTTGTCAACCTGTTTTTAGGTTTTAGTCAGGTGTGTTGGAGCATGGAGACAACAAAAACCTTCAGGAATACCGGGCGTCGAGGACTGGAGTTTGTGCTTTAAGGTCAGAAAACATCTAGCCAGCTAGCGCAACGTCAAGCTAATTTACCACCATGTTTATAGACATACATAGATATATAGATAGATAGAACTTTATTCATCCCTAAAAGGGAAATTCAAATTGTCCAGTAAAAACACTAAAAGCACTCACTCTTCCACCTCTCACAAGTGCGTATTAAAAATGAATAATACATCAGTCCAATCCCACACCAAGTAGAGACGGTAGCGGTGTGTGTCCCGGTGGTGGGCTTCTGTCAGTCACTCTGTCACTGCACAGCAGCAGACGTCCTGGATGCACCAGAATCTGGTCCTCCAGCTGCACTGACAGGCAGCCCACACACTTCTCATCTTCATGACTTAAAACTGTTTTCAGGAAAGAAGCGTTGTTGCCGCGTCGCAGCTGGAGGATGGGGTGGAGGTGCAGGAAGAGTCTGCTCTGCTGGTAACTGGTGTATAGATAAAAAGACGGGGAATGAAAAAAGGTGACGTTTCGTATATCTGCAGTCACGTCAGCTCGGTAAATAATCATTAAGAGAAGAAAGCGTGGTGGTAAATAAAAGTACAAAGGAGCCTTTTCTTTTTTCTCGTTTCGTTTATGCTGTCTTTGTCTTCCAAACACGCCTTATCTTATAACACACCAGCATTTCAACAAGAAGGGAAGAGCAAAGATTGCTCCCCTGACAGTTTTTTCCATTTGTTTCATAGCAACAGCAGGAGCGGCGGCGGCGGCGGCTCCTCTGCAGAGCTCAGCCGGCTAAGTGTTGAGGGCTTCGGAGGAAGCAGGACATCAGCACTTTGAAGAGAAGGTCATCTGACTGCTGCCTGCAACAGAACTGAAGGCCTGTGGGGGTGTGTGTGTGGGTGGACGTGCACATTTATGGGACTTGCTGCACAAAAAAACCACAAAGACAGTGGATTATAGATAACACACGTACGTGCACGTGGACACACACACACACACACACACACACACACACACAGGTGTGAGTTCAAAGTCTTTCTTCTGCTCAACCGGTTTGCTCTGTTGTTGTGAAAGTGCTTTTAAAACGCTGCAGAAATGAAGTGAAAGCTGACGCTGCACCTTTAAAATGCTTCTTCTGTGGTGTCTGGAACAGAGCGACCCCACCGCAGCATCAAAGCTTTATTTATACCTCCTTCTTTCAAACGGACGGAGGAAGCGCAGACTTTGTGCCGAGAGGCTGAAAGTTTTCTTTTAACCTTTTTACTGGGAAACATTTAAACTGCTTTGTGTTTATCAGAAGTGATTTGTGGATAAAAACAACCTAATGAAACATTTACACAACAACAACATCAATAATGAGCAGAATCACAGTGATGTTCACAGAAACTGGTTGGGTATCAGCAGGTTGCGATTTCTTGGGGGACTGGACTAATGTTCCAGTCAAAAAGCCGGATAAAAAGCTACATACAGGGGAAAAGGTCAAACAAAGCTGAGATTCCCCCCCATACCAGACTGTTCTGCTAAGTTTATAGATTTGGGCATTAAAAAATAATAAGAATCTTTTAAATAGGCCAAAATTTTGGGAACATTATACTGACTTTCATTTTTATTTTCCAGATTTTTCTTCCCGTTTGGAACGAGGAAACCCGCATGAAAGATAACGTGTTGCCAGTTATTTTATAAAAAAAAAAAAAGGTTTTTTAGAACGTCCCTCCCTCTGTTGTTTTTCATAAATCACACACTGGGTATCAGATAATATCAGTATGAACCAATTTCTGATATCAGAGTTGTATTGGAAACCCCTAAGTGGATCTGGGGTGCATCGGGGGGTCCAAGGCCCTGGAGGGCTGCTGTCCTGCTAAAACACTCCTAAATTAAACTACATGGATCTAACAGTCTGAATTTCTGAGCAGTGACTCAGTTTCAGGTGCGTTGGAGCAGGTAAACATGGAAAACCTGCAGGTTCATGAGCGGGACACCCCCGTTCCACATTCTTACCAGTAAAACTGCTGAAGACATGAAGAAAAGCTCACAGATTACGTTTGACGTTAAAATACAATTTTATCCAAAAACTTTGGCAATTTTTTAAAATATTTATTCAGTTTTGGATGTAAAAAAAAATTCTGGCCAAGTATTTTTATTGTCATGAGTTTTTTTTTTTGTTTTGGAGAAGTTGATGTGATAAAACAAACACTGGGAAGATGCAAAGCCAGCATTGTTTAAGACTGGTTTAAAGACACACTACAGAACTTTTGCCATTTTCTCCGGCCAGCTAAAGACGATCTGACATGAAGCAAGACGTCATGCCGCGCGCCGTAAACGTATAGAGTTAGTTTCTCAGCCTGGGGACTCTGCTGGGCAGCAGCGTCTGTAGAACTGCCATCGAACACGTACTGAACGCTGAGTTTAATGAGTTCAAACAAAGTCACATCTTAACATTAAGACGGAATATCGTAAACGCTAAAAGATCCGTTTTATCTGAGTCAGCCGCAGAATCGTCCACAGATCAGTGTCAGTCAACCTGTGACCCTCATTATAACACACCTCCTCCGCACCCAGCAGTGTGTGTGTGTGTGTGTGTGAGTTCCAATCTAACCCATATATCTGCTATATTCTATTCTTACCTGACCTTTAACCAGATTCATCGTGTAGAATTATTCATCCTTCAACATTTCTAATTCAGCCTGATAGTCACACATTAAGTGAACACCTGTGTGTGTGTGTGTGTGTGTGTGTGTGTGTGTGTGTGTGTGTGTGTGTGTACTGTATCACATCATTAGTTTTCTACTGCTGGCTACAGAAGCATGGATACTGTTAACACCATTATAGCAGTGCAAGTGTGTATATGTGTGTGTTTCTCTGTGTGTGTGTGTGTGTGTGTGGGTGTGTGTGTGTGGGTGAGAGAGAGAAACAGATGAAAGGAGGAGATGGCCAGAGGGAGAAACACAACTCTTTTTCAGCATCACTTCCTGCAACATTCAGCCTCAAGGCATAACAAGACGAGACCTGAATCACAGATGGGAGACCCAAGAACGGCGTGTGTGTGTGTGTGTGTGTGTGTGTGTGTGTGTGTGTGTGTGTGTGTGTGTGTGTGTGTGTGTGTGTGTGTGTGTGTGTGTGTGTGTGTGTGTGTGTGTGTGTGTGTGTGTGTGTGTGTGTGTGGGGTAGAGAACCATAACTCTGAAGTCTTGCTTAGATTTGAAGTATTGAATGATTTTGGAGGTAACGTATTGAGCATGAAGGAAGGTGAGCCTGCGCTGCCTGCAGAGGACGGAGGTCGGCGCTACATCTGCCTACAGCCACCGTTAGCATGCTCGCCGTGCTGGTTCTGACTTATTTATTCTCATTATTTTAGAACATTTTTAATGATGCTTCATGTTTGTGTTGGAGCCCTCCTTTATCATCCGAAGGGTTGCGGGGGAATCAGGGGGGTGTTAGCAGCTGCACCACGGGTTTTTCTGTCTTTATACTCACAGCAGATCTGATGGTTTTTTAGCATGATGGGGCGGAGCGTTACACAGGTCTTCCTTTCATAACGCAGCAGGAAAAAGTCTGTTAGGAACAGAACAGATTTAGCAAAGATCCAACCATCTAACTCTGTTCTTCCATCCCAGCATGTTGCCATACCAACCGACCATCCAGAACCCCATCTGGACCAGCCGGTGCAGCATGGCCGGCATCGGTTACGGGGGGCTCAGCAGCAGCTTCCTGCTAGTCAGGCTTTTTCGTAGCTGCTCTCTGAACACGTAACATTTGCCTGACATGGATTTACTTTAGTTTATCGTTCTCTGAACAGACCCCGTTGTTCTCTGAGAGTCACACACCACTTTTATGATCCCACCGAGGGTTTGAGAAAAGTCCAATGTTTTCCTTCCTTTCACAAGACTTTGCATTATTTTACCCTGCAGAAAATGCATGTCCTCCACCACCCCAGAACACATGGAAACTGGAAATTCTATTGAATTCAATTCAGCTTTATTTGTACAGCGCCACTTCACATCAATGTTATCACAGGACACATTACATCCACATCATTTCAAGCCAATTCATACATATCCTATAATAGAAACCAACTGATTGCATCGAGTCATGACTTGGATCCAATCCTCCATCCTGAGCTGCACACAGCGACAGTGGGAAGGAAAAAACTCCCCTTTAACAGGAAGAAAACCTCCGGCAGAACCCGGCTCAGGGAGGGCAGCCATCTGCCTCGACTGGTTGGGGTGGAGACGACAGGAAAGACAGATCAACATGTACAACTGCACTTATTCAGGAAGACCTGCGGAAAAAAGGAGAAATAAGTTACAGACGGCAATATTGCCATATATTTATACATTAATCTTCATCTTCATGCCGCTTATCCGGGGTCGGGTCGCGGGGGCAGCAGCCTAAGCAGGGAAGCCCAGACTTCCCTCTCCCCAGAGACATTTGCCAATTCTGTGGGGGGATCCCGAGGCGTTCCCAGGCCAGCCGAGAGATATAATCCATCCAGCGTGTCCTGGGTCTTCCCCGGGGTCTCCTCCCAGAGGGACGTGCCTGGGACACCTCACCAGGGAGGTCCAGGAGGCATCCTGACCAGATGCCCGAGCCACCTCAACTGGTTCCTCTCGATGCGGAGGAGCAGCGGCTCTACTCTGATCTCCTCCTGGATGACCGAGCTCCTCACCCTATTTATACATTAATATATTAGAGAAATAGAGCGAGGTACTTCTCAGTGCATCAGGTAACATCCCCATTGTTACATAAGTAATGGTTGGCTAGACTACCCATAACTATAAGAGCAAAGAGCAGAACCTGGACAGTTGGGTCCCGTACATGCAGACTCCAACTCAGGAGATGCTCATATCCTAACTATAAGAATCATGGAAAAGGAAGGTTTTCAGCTCAACCTTAAAGGTGTGGAGGGAGTCTGCCTCCCGAACCCACGGTGGGAGCTGGTTCCATAAGAGAGGAGCCTGATAGCTAAAGGCTCTTCCTCCCATAGTACTCTTTGAGACTCTGGGAAATGTCCCTTTATTCACTGAACTTGTCTGAGGTTGCTTTCAGTTGCTAAAGAAGCAAAAATCTTGCAAAAAAAACTCAAAAGTTTCTTTCCTGCAGAAACTTTCGGAACAGCGTGAAACAGGAATGACCAACAGGAATGTGTCCCTACTGCAGCACACCTGATTCCAGTGAAATGCACAAATTCTGCACAAATCAGGTGTGTTGCTGCAGGAAAACATGAAATGCCTGCAGCATGCCGGCCCACAAGGAGCAGAGCTGGTGATCCCTGCCGCAAGGCAAGAAAAGCAAACAGTGAAATGATAAGTTCAACATCTGGTAAACAGCAGTAGAAATGGTCTAAGATAGGATTTTAGAAGCAGATCCAACAGTTTGAGAGTAAAAATATGATGTTAACGTTAGAATCCAGGGTCTGTGGACAAACAGGACTGCTTCGCTGCTTGCAGAAACACAGCAGAGTGAAGCAGCTTCACGTTTCCAGGATGAATCGTCCTTTTGGTTTAATTTCACAGCGCTGCCTTCATGCATGTTGCTCAGCTCCAACACAGTTTTATTTCAACAAAAATACCAGAATTTCTCATAATTTAGTTTGTTCAGAACCTTTTTGCACATCAGAAGAGATTTAAAGAACTTTTTTTTTCAGTGAAAAGTTGAGTCTAACATGTCTTAAAGCTCACGCCACCATTTATCTGATTTTACTTTGCAAACCTTAAGCGGCCGACAGGGTTCAAAGGAAAACGTTTCTTCTTCTTCATCTTCTCTCATTCAGCTTGAGCACAAGTGCTCCGGAGACCTCTTCGTGATGTGGACTGCAGCTTCTGCGGTGCACTCGGAGATATTAATGTCATCAGGAGCAGCTCTCAGGAGTAAAAGAGTGTAACTGCGTGAAAATGAATAATGGCTTTTTCTGATAAAGGCCACGGCTCAGTGGATGCTCCCTGAACACATTATAGCTGAATATTATTTCTAAGTTATTACAATGTGACGCTCACAAGCATTTTAAATGAAGACTGGCTTTATTTCCTGTTTATTTTAATTGGGTTTCACCAGGTATCCTCACTCTCTGGCATGTTTCCAGCAAACTGGGTCAGATTAACCGGCAGCTCCCAGGAGATTAAATTAGTTTGACTTCAAACATCAAGAAACTTGTGGAGTTTTTTTTTCCAAATATCCTCACCAGGAGCTCTCAGGTAGCTCAGACCTGGCTGTGAACAGGGTTTCCTCTGGCGCCTGCTCAGACACAACGTGCCAGACCTGTCATTTTATTTCCTGCGTTATTGGATATGACGTGCTGGCGAGGGGAAAATGAGCAGCAACCAGGCAGAAGCTCGCAATAACCTGCAGCAAGGCACTCGAGCAGCATTGCAAATGGACTTTTTCCTCCTGTGATTTAACACCTATGTTAATTTCAGCGGGTGGAATTCGAAATGTGGCATCCGAAGTCAGCTCAGTGGCTGAATCAAGACAAAGTCAATCATTTCTAAGCTGGATATGAGATTGCTAACATGCCTCCCAACACGGACAGGAAAGTTCTTAAATTCCTTGGATCCTCCTATGAACTGGAACTAACCAAAAAATATTCGTCTTTCCTTCACATTTTAAACCATAAATTTGCACCTTGGTGCAACCAGTTTATACACCCCCCACCCCCCATCACTGCTGAGGTCAAACCATACAAATACAGGAAATAAAGGTATTAAACCCAAACGAGCTCAGTAAGGTTAGCGTTGTCTCGTCACCGAACAAAGACGCAGCAACAATATTAAACAAGTGTGTTTAACTCAAGGCTGTAAAAATGTCAAGATGGAGAAAATGGTGTTCACCCACCTGGACGGCCGTTGCTGATTGGTCAAAAGGTTAAGGTTGGAATGAACTACATGTAGCAGAATCCATGGTTAAACCAGGAATGTCAGACTAGTCCTTAGAAATAAAGTTCCTGCAGGTTTTTAGATGCTTCGTTGCTCCAACACACCTGATTCAAATGAAACCCATCCAACAGCGGTCAACACAGTGACCCGCTGAGTTCAGTCAAGTATTGGGATGGTCAAAGCGGGTCCTGCAGGTTTCCTGCTGCAGAAACACCATCAGATTAATGGTCGACTTAACAAGCTGTAAAGGACAGAACTTTCATTTGAATCAGTTGTATTGGAGCAGGGAAACAACTACAACCTGCATGCAGGACCAGAGATCCCTGGGTTAGACAGCTACAGACATGTGCTTGGTAAAAGGACTCTGCTTGTGTTCACTGATTGAAACAGTTGTAAAATCTTCAGTCATAAAGGTGCAACACGAGATTCTTCGTCATATTAAATCAGTTGTTGACAAGATAATTGTTCAATTCATGATCCAGTCGTAGAGCTGTTGAAGAAAAGGGATTAAAATGCAAATAAAGACACAAAAAAGCTGCTATAAGTTACCGTGTGTGAGCTCTAAGACGTTTTTCATACAAAGCATAAACCAGTGTTGAAATCCAGTGAGCAACTTTTAGAAAACACCGGTAGAAGGATCCCGTCTGACCAGCAGCAGGGCTCCTCAATTAGATGTTCAGGTGGCCAAATTTTCTAATAAAAAAAAAAAAGACCAGAGCCAGTAAATAAAGTAAGGTAAAAATAAATCAGTCAAAATAAATAAATGGATAAATAACTTTTTGAAAAATTAGTAGTTTATTAATTTTTCTATTTTAAATTCAGTCCCACATGACATGGGCAAATACACGAAATAAAATAATGAAAATTCTAGTCAGAGGCTGTTTTTCTCCCAGCTTTTAACATAAAAAGTTCATATCTAACTAAACTTCTCCATGTGGCGCCTCCTCCTCACATTATAATCTTTGAACACCGCCACACACTCATCGCATATTAAACACGTCGGTTTGGCGCTCCAGTGTGACGGAAAAATAAACAAATACTTATCAGTCCAGACAGGGTTAAATCTGCAGTTTTCGTTGTCAATTTTCCGTTTTGGGACAGAGAGCGACATGCTAGCTAGCGCTACTCTTACAACTTCAAAACACAACAACACGCTGGGGTTAATGTTGCTAGGCAACCAAGTGTTGCATTCATGGTCAGCACAACTGTAGGATTGTAGGCTTCTTATACAGCGTAGGAATGACTGAAGGTTCTTGATTATTAAGCCTGAGCACCGAAGGCGGTGCGAAGGCCTATTGAAATGCAAGCATTTTTTTCTTCTTCTTCTTCTTCTTCTTCTTCTTCTACCAAATGAATTGCCTTTTAGGGGGCCTGAACATGCCCGAAAACTCACCAAATTTTGCCTACCCCACCAATGGAATGTGAAAATTTACGTATTCTATTGTGCTCGGGACAATTCGGGCGAAATTGAACAAGAGCGCCACCTATTTTTAGAGCCCCGCCACTGCATGTCATCAATCTTTATGAAAATTGACACACATGTTCTACATGACAGGGCGAACAAAAAATCCTCTTAACGTCATCATGAAAAGTCGACAGGAATGCGGCCATTTTAGGTCAAAGTTGCCATTTTGGCGTTTTACTCACCTCGTATTTGAACGAACTCGTCCTAGGGCTTTCATCCAATTGACACCAAAATTGGTCAGCATGCTCAGGAGGCATGTGGGATTAAAAGTTGTGCTAATCGCTTACAGAATCCAGGGCATGTAGGAGGGGCGGGGCTTCAAAGTTTGATGTCTCGCCATGAAAAATTAAATTTATATAACTTCCACATAAAAAGACTTATCGACGCCAAATTTGCTAGATCTGATGGTAGTCCCATCCTGAAAAGTTCTATATGTCAATAATTGGATTATTGATTATCCACGCCCCCTGGTGGCCGGAAGTGTTGTTTTTTACTCAGACAACTATTTCTCTGGCTTTGTGTACACCACCAAGCTCAAATTGGCTCAGCCAGCAGAAAACATGTCGGGGAAGATATCCGGTAAAAAGTGTTGCTCTACGCTGCACGGTGTGACCGTGGCGCCATGGCAAACTTTGATATGCCGCCATGACATCATAAACCACTGTAAATCACCTTAAAACTCATAGAGATTAATCAGGGCCCGGTCTTGAACAGATTGATATGACCATTTCCGGTCTAGGCCCAAGCCCCGCCCACTTCCAACAGGAAGTGCTTTTTTTCACATTGAGTGGTACAACTCCTCAGCAATCAAGTCAAAACACTTGAAACTTGTTCACAGTATGTCAAACCCATTTACGATGCAAATATTAAAAGCTCAAGTTGCTACGCCAAAGTTAACCATGGCGAATGATGCTCCAACGCCACGGAACAGGAAGTAGGTGTAACCAAGCCATAAAACGTTTCATCGCTACCAAACTTATGAAGTTCCATGACAGTGATGGTGTCAACTGATTCATGTAGCAAAATGCTGGAAAAGTCCCAATATGGTTGAATAGCACCCCCTCGAATATTTCAATTGATTAGCCCCGCCCACTCAAGTGACTGACATACATGTAATTTAATACACAAGTACTCTACATGAACCCCTACAAAAAACCCTCTTGGACCTCATGGCTGAATTCAACAGGAAGGCGGCCATTTTGAAAAAGGTGCCATTTATGGGGTCATTTTGGCCTGTTTCTTTGTCATGCATTTTAATGAACTTGTCCAAGGGACTTTATCCAACAGACACCAAAATTGGTCAGGATACTCAGGAGGCATGTGTGATTAAAAGTTGTGCTAATCGTTTACAGAATCCAAGGCGTGTAGGAATGGCGGGGCCTCAAAGTTTGAGGTCTCGCCATCAACAGCAAATTCATATAACTCCCACATAAATCAACATATCTGCTCCAAAATTGACACTTATGATGCCAGTCCCATCCTGAACACGACTGCATGTCAACAATTGCTTTATACATTAGCCCTGCCCATCAGCAACAGGAAGTGTCCTATTTTAATGGAAAGGTTGCATTTTATCTCTGATGTACAACACCAGATCTGACCCAAACATACCCTGGGTCAATCTAGTGCAATGCTGACCACAAAGACATGTCCATATGACATATCCACCATAGCCCCTGGAGACAGGGAATCAATTGTTTTAAACCCTAAATTAGCTGATGTGCAGCCTGGGTGCAGGTGAAGGTGAGAAAAGCACAGGGGGGAGTTCCCCAGGGGGGAAACAGCCATAAAGACACTTTAAAGCGAATCAGAAACAGGAAGTTTGTAAAGGGAACTAAAAGCAGAATAACTTGCTGGTAAAAACTGATCATCAAAGTGGCACCAAACTTTCAGCACCAGAGCTGAGCGGTAAATGCTGCCCTGGCATGTTTCTCCTGTATCATAAGATGCTCTGTAAGCACTTCCAGCATGGTGTTTGCTCTCTGGATGTTCACCCAGCCATCTTGCAGAGAATCTGCCATCTGTAGCAGATCCTGCTGTTTACGGAGCGCTAGAAGGGCCGAATCGTCGTTTTCAGCATTTCCAGCTGCTGTTTGGAGCTGATAGGAGAGCAGACGTTGGACAGATCAGAGGAGCTCTGACCACGCTTCAGTGTTGTGTGTTTGGGGATTCCTTGTCTTGATTTATCTGATTTTAGCTGTGCTGATCATGGCTGCTCAGCTTCTCATCAAATATGGATCAAACTGAGATTAATTCACAGAAATGATTAATGAAACGTCCTAATTTTTAAAACGCGTATCTGCCCTTTTTGATTTCGTCTCGCGCCTCAATCTTTAGTGTTCGTGTGTAAAAGCTTGGATGGGAAAAAGTAGGGCAGCAGAGGCCTTGATACCAGACCTGCAGGCAACCTGGCATCACACACACATCCAAACATGACTCTGTGTGTGTGTGTGTGTGTGTGTGTGTGCGCGTCCTTTAGTTTCTTTATGTGTGTTTGAAAGAGTGTAAATCCAAATCATGTGTGTCTGATCCTGTTCTCATTTGTGTCTTAGTTTGTTTGTGCATGTTTATCAGTGTTTGTGTGTGTGTGTGTGTGTGTGTGTGTGTGTGTGTGTGTGTGTGTGCTGCTAATGCTTCCCTGGCACAGAGATTCGTGCCCTCTGGGCTTTTGCCGAACACAATGAAACGACACAGCGCTCTCTGCAGAGTTTAATGACAGTAACTGTTTCTATAAGCTCGTTTGTGTGTTTGTGCATTTAAATGTGCTTTTGCATGTGTGTGAATGTGTTTGTGTGTAATAACAGGTAATTCCTCTGTGCTGCAGACCCTGTCACACTCTGACAGATGGGGTTTTCATACATTTTGTGTGTGTGTGTGTGTGTGAGACATGGGGATAAGAGTGTGTGTGTGTGTGTGTGTGTAATGTATAAGCATTTCTCTATGCGACCATCTGTGGTGGGATGCTGGTTTAGACTGAAATATTGCATCATTCATCACCCAGCTGAACCCATAAAGTGTCATTGCTGTGTGTGTGTGCGTGTGTGCATTTTCTTCTTTTTGCATCCATATATGGGGTGTGTGCGTCCTCATGCATTTTATGTGTGAGCAGTTTGTGCGATGGAGAATGACCACAGATCCATTGTACAGAATCTTCCATGTGGAAAAGCTCTCCCTCTGCCTGCCACCGAACATTCATCTACTGCACGATCTGTGTGTACGAGTGTGTGACCAGCGGCTATGGAGTGACTGATGGTTTTCTGCCTGTATGAAGCAAACTAACTTGGGAGTTGCAGCGAGTGTGTGTCAGGCCTAACGCAGTCACACACAAGGAGAAGCATCATATAAGCATGCTAACAGTGTCTGTCCTCTGTGCAGAGTCATAAAAGCAGGAATGCAAAGGAAACTGGTGCGAATATGAATAAAATATAAGTGTTTTTATATTCTAATAAGCATGAAAGTCAGGTGTCTGTCTGAGCAGCATCGTTCTTCATCAACCTGAACTGTAACGTCTTCAGGCAGCTGTCCTGTGGATGTTCCTGCCTTCTGATCCGTTCTCTGTCCAGATGATCCCGCACTGCTTCAGCAACCCCATCCCTTCATCAGACTTGTCACTGATTTCCAGTCCAGTTCTTATCATTTGCATCGACTGTACATAAAAGATGGGCGGAGCCTCTGTGACGTCACCCGCAGGTTTCTGAAGAGCTGAATAGAAGCTCATTGGACGGTTCCCATCATCGCCGTTTTGGCAACATCACGCTTGTCGTCTTTGCTGGGAAATACAAAAATGCCAAATAGAGGTGGAGCTGAGGGGAGCTGTGAGCGTCATGGTGGATGATTGACATCTATCAAACTCTGACTTGCCAGTAGCTTAAAGCTAACAGCTAACAGGAGCTAACTGAGCTCATAGTTGGTGGGTAAGCTAAAGCTAAGTTACACCGCTAATCAGCTAAAAACCGCAGTTGTTCTAAATTCCTTATTCTTCCTTATTCCTACACACTTTTCTGCAGCTTCCCACCTGCCGCCGCCCACCCAAAACTCCATTCCGACCTTATACAACTTCCCAGCAGTAAGAATTAAACAACACAAAAACACTTCTGGGGTTAATCGTGAAAACCTCATAAAAATAAAAACAATGGATCTAATAAAATCTGAAAATAAGACAAAGTGTGGCCTACTGAATATTAGATCCCTCCCAAATAAGTCTTTATTAGTCTACGGAAACCTGGTTACAGCAAGAGGATTATGTTAGTATTAATGAAGCTACGCCAGCTAACTATTTAAACTTTCACATTCCTAGAACTACAGGCAGAGGAGGAGGTGTTGCAGCTATCTTTAAGTCAGAATTTTTAATTAATCCTAAGCACAAAAACTAGCTATAAATCCTTTGAATTCCTGACATTAAATTTATCTCATCCAAAATGGAATTCAGAGAAACTGCTCCTTTTAGCATTAGTGTATCACCCACCTGGACCTTACTCCGAGTTTCTGACCGAATTCTCTGATCTCTTGTCTGAGTTAGTGCTGACTACTGATAAGGTCATTGTACTAGGTGATTTTAATATTCATGTTGACCGTGAAAATGATAGTTTAAACATTTCCTTTAGCTCTATTCTAAGCTCAATTGGGTTTTCACAAAATGTCAATGGAGCCACTCACTCTCATTGATCTTGTTCTAACATCTGGTATTGAGACTGATAAGCTCAAAGTATTTCCTCAAAACCCTGTCTTGTCCGATCACTTCTTATTAACCTTTGAATTCACTTTATTTGATTACTCACTGACCAAAAATAAATTCTACTATAGTAGATGTTTATCAGACAATAATATTACAAAATTTAAACAATCAATTGAATCAATTTTTTCACATCTACCATGTGTTAGCATGACTGAGAGTCCCCCTTTAAGCCTTACTCCTGCTCAGATTGATCAACATGCTGATACTATAACAGCTTCAATGCGTACAACCTTGGATAATGTTGCTCCCCTAAAGAAGAAGAAATTAGGTAAGATTATGAAGGCTCCCTGGTTTAATTCCCAGCTTCGAGCTCTAAAACAGGCATCAAGGCGTTTGGAAAACAGATGGCGTTCATCAGGACTAGAGGAGTCTCACTTAACCTGGAAAGAAAGTTTAATCGTATACAAAAAAGCCTTACGTACGGCAAGAACAGCTTATTATTCATCATTGATAGAGGAAAACAAAAACAACCCTCGGTTTCTTTTCAGCACTGTAGCTAGGCTTACTACGAGCCGGAGCGCTGTGGAGCCATGTATTCCTTTCTCACTTAGCTGTGATGATTTCATGTATTTTTTCAGGAATAAAATTGACACTATTAGAGATCAAATTCACAATACTCTTCCTTCTACCTATAATGTTGAGCCTGTTGTGGTCTCCGAAGCATCCTTAGAACCAGGATCTGACTTGTGTCTAAATAGTTTCTGTCCTGTCCAACCCTCTGAATTAACTAAAATAATAGCTTCATCTAAACCATCCACCTGTATCTTAGACCCTCTCCCAACGAGCCTCTTTAAGGACATTTTCCCTTTAATTAATACATCACTACTAAATCTTATCAATATGTCTTTAGTGACAGGATATGTACCACAATCATTTAAAACTGCTGTAATCAAGCCTTTACTTAAAAAGAAATCTCTGGATCCAGAGGTGATAGCAAATTATAGACCTATATCTAATCTCCCGTTTATGTCCAAAATTCTGGAGAAAATAGTTTCAGCTCAGCTACATGCCCACCTGAGCAGAAATAATTTATGCGAGGAGTTTCAGTCAGGATTTAGAGCTCATCATAGCACTGAGACAGCATTGGTGAAAGTTACTAATGACCTTCTTATGGCCTCAGACAAAGGACTTCTGTCCGTACTTATCTTGCTTGATCTTAGTGCTGCATTTGATACAGTCGATCATAACATTCTGTTACAAAGACTAGAACAGGTGATTGGAATTACAGGTACAGCGTTAACCTGGTTTAAATCATATTTATCTGATAGACTTCAGTTCGTTCATGTAAATGACAAGTCCTCCTCCCAAACTACAGTAAGTCATGGAGTTCCTCAAGGTTCTGTACTTGGACCAATACTCTTCACGCTATATATGCTCCCTTTAGGCAAAATTATTAGACAGCATGGAATAAACTTTCATTGTTATGCAGATGATACTCAACTATACTTATCCTTTAAACCAGATGAAACAAATCAGCCCAAAAGGCTACAAAATTGTCTCATAGACATAAAGACTTGGATGTCTAGAAATTTTCTCCTCTTAAACTCAGATAAGACTGAAGTAATTCTCGTTGGATCTGAAAAACTCAGAGCTAAATTTTCCGGTTTTGTAATGAACCTGGATGGCATTACTTTAGCTTCCAGTGCTACAGTGAGAAACCTTGGAGTAATATTTGACCCTGACCTGTCCTTTGGTCCACATATTAAGCAGGTTACTAAAACAGCCTTCTTTCATTTACGTAATATAGCCAAAATTAGGGACATTCTGTCTCAGAGTGATGCAGAAAAACTGGTTCATGCTTTTGTTACTTCGAGACTAGATTACTGTAACTCTCTATTACTGGGCTGTCCTAAATATGCCCTGAAAAGCCTTCAGCTGATCCAGAATTCTGCAGCCAGAGTCCTGACCAGAACCAGCATGAGAGATCATATTTCTCCAGTTTTAGCCTCTCTTCATTGGCTGCCTGTTGAATCTAGAATAGAATTTAAAATCCTTGTCCTTACATATAAAGCCCTCCACAGCCAGACACCACTATATATCAAAGACCTCATTGTTCCTTATATACCAAGCAGAGTACTTCGTTCGCAGACTGCAGGCTTACTTGTGGTTCCTAGAGTCTCAAAGAGCCGAGCAGGAGGCAGAGCCTTTGGTTATCAGGCCCCTCTCTTATGGAATAAGCTCCCAGTTAGTGTTAGGGAAGCAGACACCCTCCCCACCTTTAAGACTAGGCTGAAGACTTATCTTTTTGATAAGTCCTATAGCTAGGGATGGTTAGCATCCCTTAGTTATGCTGCTATAGGTTTAGACTGCTGAGAGACATTTCCTGATACACTGAGCTTCTTTCTTTTTCTCTTTATCTCTTTCTTTTACCCCCCCCCCCCCCCCCCCCCCCCCCCCCCCCCCCCCCCCCCCCCCCCCCCCCCCCCCCCCCCCCCCCCCACCATAACAGTGTTGCATCATTAACATGTATGTCTCCTGTCTCAGCAGGTCTCCCTGGCCGGGAGTAGCAGTTCCTGTTGTCTGTTGTCTTTCTGTCCTCTTCCCCCCACACAGCAGAGGCAGATGGCTGCCTGTCCTGAGCCGGGTTCTGCCGGAGGTTTCCTTCCTGTTAAAAGGGAGTTTTTTCCTTCCCACTGTCGCCAGTGTGCTTGCTCAGGATGGGAGATTGAGTTGGACTCAACTCAATCTGTTGGTTTCCTTATATAGGCTATTATGAATTGGCCTTCATTATGTTTTCCCCTCTGTCTGTAAAGCGTCTTGAGATGGCATTGCCGTGATTTGACGCTATATAAATAAAGTTGAATTGAATTTAATTGAATTCGGTACCATGCATGAACGTGACGGGGATCATGCTTCTCCAGGTGCAGGGTGATACCTCCCACTCTTAAGTATCCCTCTGATCAGAGGAATTATTAAATTCTTCTACAGTTCCAGGCTGTAAACATGTTTATTCCTGCTGTGAAGTTGGTCTTTTTAACATGGGAGTCTATGGGGATTCGCTATGTTTTGCAGCCTCTAGTGGATGAAGGGAGAACTGCAGTTTTATACTTCTGCATCATCTTCCCTTTCAGTCACTGGAGGTTACTGCTCGATCACAAGACATAACTCAGCTCTTTCTTCCCATTTCCTTTCTGTACGAATGGCTTCCAGACAGCCACCTTCCATGGAAACCATTTCGATTGAAGCTTCGGGCAGCGGATCAGCTGAAGCTTCACACCCAGCAGTCAGATATAGTTAATCCACGTTAATAACAATAATCACATTGGAGATGAGTGGAAAAACTCCTGAGCTTCTGCCTCATTTTCATGGTACACTGAGACGACGGCATCATGTCATGGCTGTGTATTGTCACTCGCCAGCCGCTAGACTTCTTCACAAACTACGACTCAGTGGTTCCTTTTTCAGCTATGACCCCTAAAAACATAAATTGAGTAGATTTATTAACTGTATTTGTTAAATTGTTCATCCTGCAGCCATCCTTTCAATGTAAGGCTGGAAAATGATCTTCATAAATAAAGTTATTTTTGGGTGATTATGTTGTGACAAGGCACCCACGTGCCAATAATCAGCTTCTCTTATGGAGAAAATGCTAAATTCTGATTTCTTAAACAGCAGCTGTATTATCTCCGTTTCTGAACACCGGATGATAAAGCATATAATGGATGTAAGGCTTGAAAATGGCCAGGATGTTAATAAATATGAAGGATGAAGTGGATTTGTGGTGGATTAACACCTACATGCCTAAAATCAGCTTCTCTCCCGTTGATAATGCCAAATTCTGATTTTAATATGTCAGGAGGAGGCCTGATGGCTCTGTTGCTCATGCATTAATAAAATGACATTAATTCTACAGATTAATCTTTAAACTTTAACATGTTAGTTCTGAAAGCCCTGATAAACGAAAGTATTATAGAGATGTAAGCTATTTTACTTATTTTACTTACGTATTGATCAATGATCGATGGAAAACTGGAATGGAAATGCAGCACTAGGGTGGGAAAAAAATTGATTCACATAAAAATCAGATTTCTTTGTTTTATAATTATTAAATGTCTTTTTTTTATGTTTTGTGGTCAAAAATCAGTTGTTGTTTTTTTTTTCTTCCAGTTTTAAAAGTTTATGTTTAGATGCCAGATGGAGAAGAAGTTACCGCTTTTCTCCAGCAGAGGGCGAAATGTTTCTCTTTGACTGTAGTAACATGACGTCATATCCGTTTTGGAAAACACGTAAACAGAAAGACGGAGAATGACGGATGTGCAGAGATAAATCCTCCACCATCACATTTTAAGTCAAAAGTTTGGACACATTTTGGATTTTCAGCTTCTTTGGGAAAAGCAGAGCTGGACATGTGGAAAGCTGTTTGTAAACTCTGTAATGAACATGTGGCGTACTTAGATAACACGACTAACGTTACTTCCCGCCTAGCAAGACGCCATCCTGAGGTAAATGCAGAGCTAACAGCCAAATGTAGCGCAGCAGCAAGACAACAGACACTCAAACCAGAACTTTTATATGCAGTTCAAGTTTCTGAAACAAAGAGTAGAAGTTCACACAGCTGCTTCAGATATATTGCTGCTGAATAAATCTTTAAAACTGACACACAGTTTATTTTTTATTTGGAAAATTGGCTCAGGATGTAGTCTGTAAACTTGATCATCACGCAACTTTTTCACATGATCAGGGGCCTCATTTATAAATCTGTAGCACAAAACCCGGCGTACGCCAATTATAGTAAACTTTTGGGATTTATAAAAACACAACTTGGCGGTAAAACGTCCCTACCTCCACGCCAACTCTGACCCTGCCGTACGCACAACATCTGGAGAAACGGGAAACGGCGGAAATAAAACCAAAGAAATGGTGGGAAATTTGAGACATTTGTTCAAAAAATCAAAGATAAACGTTCACACAGAATGTTGTACATCAACAGCATTGGGGGAAAAAAAGAAAATGCACATTTAATATTGTTCCTCCACCACCTAAAACATCAACCACTAGAATATGTTCTAAAACAAAGCAGTTCTACTTGTTATAAAAGCCATTTCACACAGTTAATAAGTTGTACAGAAGCTGCCATAATAAAGGTCTGAATTAATAATTGTAATTAAAATGCGTGGTCGCCCATCATTAGGCTGATCAGGGTGTTTCTTCAACCTGCAGATGTACTGAACACAAGGTGATGGTTGGATATATTCAATTTCAATTCAAGCTTTATTAAGGACACAGAATCCAGGTCCATAAAAATAAAAAAAATCAAATCAAATTAAAAAAAAAATAAAATAAAATGGTAGATACAAGAAAAAAAGAAGTGCAATGCAAGACAAATTACAAATATAGGCAGGAGTGCCAGTTTTTCCAGATATTAGATGTGAACCGACAGAGCTTATCGGAGAGCCCTGCAGATGAAAGTACAATGTCTGACAACAGCAGCACAAGAGCTGACATTATTGCTCACAAAAATCTGACTGGCTCTACTGGGATTTCCAAGAGTATTCTTAGAGTGTCATTGTATGCTCCTGTTAGGGACTGCATGCTCTTCTTTTTGTAGCTGCACCATAACGGCGCTGTATACAGCTGCGAGCAGAATGTTTACCATTGGTGGAACACATGCAGAATTTACGTAGAGTTTACATCGCTGCCTATGCAAGTTTCTATCATCCGAGAGGTCACTCATATAAAATGCACCCGACTGAGTAAAGGCGCACAGTGGCTTATCTGTCCCCGCTGGTGAACGTGGTGCATGTAGACCCTGGAGTTGAGCCGGCTCTTTCCAAAGGGAAATGACTGACAGGTCAGGACTGATCGCTCATTAGCTTGGTTGGGATCAATCGGCAACCTCCGGCAGTTAAAAGTGAAGCCAATGCAGAAGTGCATAAAACTGCAGTTCCCCCTTCATCCACTAGGGGCTGCAAAACAGAACAAATCCCCATAGACTCCCATGTTAAAAAGACCAACATCACAGCAGAAATAAACATGTTTACAGCAGAAATAAACATGTTTACAGAAGAAATAAACATGTTTACAGCGGAAATAAACATGTTTACAGCCTGGTTCAAAAATCCATTTTAAATTTAATAGGTCAGGTTTACCTTCATGACAACTGTGGGGGGAGTGAATTTTTTTCTAACTCGCCCGTTTAAAAGTAATTTAATCTCAAAGTTTGGCATATGTAGGGGCGTGTCGTTTTAATTGACAGGTACCCGATCTCCCTCTTCAAGTCAGAAGAACCGCGGTTTTCAGCCAGTTAACAACGTGACTTAGCTTTAGCCCTCTTACCTCTGTTAGCTGGTTAGCTCCTGTTATCTCCAGATTAGCTCAGTTAGCTTTTAGCTACAGAAAGCTCAGAGGTTGCTCGATGTCAATCATCCACCATGACGCTCACAGCCCCCCCTCTCAGCTCCACCTCTTTGCCCATATTTGTATTTTCCGGGCGAGACGACGCGCATGCCCCTGCCAACATGGCGATGGTAGGAACCGCCCACCGAGCTTCAATTCAGCTCTTCGGAAACCTACAGGTGACATCACGGAGGCTCCGTCCATCTCTTTATATACAGTCTATGGTTGGGATCAGCAGCCCCCCCCCCTTCCTCTCTGGTGAACATACTGTTCCTATTGATGAAGATGCATTTTATTGTCTGTCCAGTTTATTTTTACTTTCTGGATGAGCCCGGTGGTCTGATGAGACACGTTGACAGCATCTGTCACCTACTAACGTTCCTCTGCCTTTCAGGCAGTGGTGATGTCCATCTCACTTCCACCAAATAAAATAAAATATAAATAAAATATTTTAACATTTCACAACCTTTTCTTTTAGAATTTCTTCCTTATTTTCCTTTTTTCCTGCTGAACCGTCATGGAAATGAGATGGATTCATATTTATCAGACGTTCACCTGACCTTTTATGGCCAACATGTGGGCGTGGCCAGACGTTCCCTCACGTGTGCAAATTTTATTATTGATCCTGATTTATAAAGGAAACAGGCATGCGCACGGCTTTAAAAATCAGGAAGTTTTTTTGCGTCACATTTCCTGTTTTCTGTTCGTACGCCACCTGTAATCATCGTTGCCACACACAGTTTGATAAATGAGGCCCCTGGTGTTTAAAAAGCAAACTAAATATTGAAGAATTGCAATTTAAATCAAATCAGCACCAAAAAAAAGTTAAAAATCTAAAAGAAAAGCATATCGTCCCTCCAACAGCTCCAGTCACGTCTTCACCGCACGAAGAGGCTGGTTTGGAACTGATGCTGGAACTTTCCACATGCCTTCAGTCCAACATTACAAAGTTCTGTTTGCAGAACGCTGAACTACAGGATCTTTAAACACAGTTCAGATAAGTTTTAAGAAGTTTATTGAAGAATTTCAGGTTTTATGGAAACCCTTCCAGGTTGAAAATGAAGAGAATTCCAGGAATATGATCCCTGCTGTGGATTCCCACCATAAGTCTGGAGCAGCTTGACGCCTTCAGCAGATCGGTGCTGGTTGGGACAAAGGAGCTGAACTAGTCCAGTCTGATATCTCTGCATGTAGCTGGTTTTTATGCTGGTCTTCATGTGTGTACGGTTTTACTACGCTATCTACTGTTAGTGCAGTAACAGGGTGTGTTTAACTGGTGAAACAGTGTCTTACTCCAACAACCGGTCACTGTATTGCAGACATTTATTGAATGTGCAACACACAAGCTAGCTCCATTAGCCTCCATACAACCGTATCGCTGCCGGGTAAACAACAGCTCAGCCTCACCAGCAAACAACGATAACTGCGCAGAAAAGCAGTTTCAAACCGTAACAGGCGCAGACGGGCTTGTGTCACGCCCTAGTTTTCACAATTAAAGCCCCCGCATACACAACACAGAGAAAATAATATAACAACTTAGGATAACCACAGAGTGGTGCCTGGATGATATTAAGCAATAACACATATGCAATTTAGCCCAACACGCCCCAAAAGGAGTTTACTCCACACAATGTGAGAGCTGGAAGACGTGATGCATCCATGATGTAAAGTCCGGTTTACATGTTATCCAGGTGGAATTAGCGTCGGCTCAGAAGTGCTAACACCAGTTCCTCCCAGACGAAGCTTCTTTATTCAGTCACATCAACCTGTGTGTAAGCTGTCTGCAGGAGTGGAACCAGGAATAATGAGATCTGCCCTTCAGATGAACGACAGAGGTCCCGATGAGCACGTTGTTTCCTTCCTGATCCTGCAGACTGAGTTGTTCTCCGTGCTGCTCTGCATCATGAAGCACATTTCAACAAACCAGGTTTCATTAAAAACACGTAGAGCTGGATTGTTTGTGCAGATCCAGACTACTGTTAAACAGGAGGAAGTCCTGGCAGAGGATCACGCCGGTGTTTTGTTTTTCTCTGAAACTGTAAATTAGGGGCGACACCTCCCCACCCAAACATGTAGAGCAGGAGTTTCTGCGTCAACATGACTGAATCCTGACGCGTATTTACTCCTTAATGTGTTCCACTCAGCAGTAAAACTGCAGGACAGCTTGTGGACACGGTCTGAGTCTGCTGCAGAGTAAACAGTGGAAACAATAAACAAGGCACAGCGTTGGTGCAATCAACTCTCAGCCATCTTCCTGCAGCTCTGCAGCTTCACGCCTGCTTCTGTTTGCCGCGTTGCCAAAACCTGAAAAAGTCTGCTTTAACGTTGGACCTGAGCTTCACGTGCAGGAAGTGTCCAAGGTTTAAACTGGGACCTTCTGGCAACGATGTCCTGTTTCCACCTGCAAACAGCAACAAGCTCCTCTGAGTTCTGCCGGGTCTTTTCAGGTCACGTGGTTTAAAGCAGAACTGGCTTTTTGTGCCTCCAGTAAACACACGTAGATTACACACACCAGGTCTGAGGAGGATGTCCTGCTCAGTGTGTTAGAAAGTGTCCCCGCCCACCACCGGCCCAGCGTGCTCCATGTCCTGCCTGTGTGTGTGTGTGTGTGTGTGTGTGTGTGTGTGTGTGTGTGTGTGTGTTTTCTGGCAAGAATTAGGGTTTGTTTGGAAACATGATCAGTGCTGTTGCACAACACACACCTGCATCCTGCAGAACAGCAGCCATCTGCTGAACCATTTGTCTTCTAGAGACGCTCCCTGATGGTCAGCAGCACCAGGCCGAGGCCTGGAGAGGAGGTCCGAGTCGCCTGGTTCTGGTTCTGGTTTTTTACCTGAGCTTTAAGACCACCAGGACCAGATGACCGATCAGGATCTTCTGATACGGAAACCTTCAGCATGAACGGAGACTGAAAACCTCCAGGCCACCTCCTCTCCTCCAGCGGACCTCCAGGCCACCTCCTCTCCTCCAGCAGACCTCCGGGCCACCTCCTCTCCTCCAGCTGACCTCCGGGCCACCTCCTCTCCTCCAGCTGACCTCCGGGCCACCTCCTCTCCTCCAGCTGACCTCCGGGCCACCTCCTCTCCTCCAGCGGACCTCCGGGCCACCTCCTCTCTTCCAGCTGACCTCCGGGCCACCTCCTCTCCTCCAGCTGACCTCCAGGCCACCTCCTCTCCTCCAGCTGACCTCCGGGCCACCTCCTCTCCTCCAGCTGACCTCCGGGCCACCTCCTCTCCTCCAGCGGACCTCCGGGCCACCTCCTCTCCTCCAGCTGACCTCCGGGCCACCTCCTCTCCTCCAGCGGACCTCCAGGCCACCTCCTCTCCTCCAGCTGACCTCCAGGCCACCTCCTCTCTTCCAGCTGACCTCCGGGCCACCTCCTCTCCTCCAGCTGACCTCCAGGCCACCTCCTCTCCTCCAGCTGACCTCCAGGCCACCTCCTCTCTTCCAGCTGACCTCCGGGCCACCTCCTCTCCTCCAGCTGACCTCCGGGCCACCTCCTCTCCTCCAGCGGACCTCCAGGCCACCTCCTCTCCTCCAGCTGACCTCCAGGCCACCTCCTCTCTTCCAGCTGACCTCCGGGCCACCTCCTCTCCTCCAGCTGACCTCCAGGCCACCTCCTCTCTTCCAGCTGACCTCCGGGCCACCTCCTCTCCTCCAGCTGACCTCCAGGCCACCTCCTCTCCTCCAGCTGACCTCCGGGCCACCTCCTCTCCTCCAGCTGACCTCCGGGCCACCTCCTCTCCTCCAGCGGACCTCCAGGCCACCTCCTCTCCTCCAGCTGACCTCCGGGCCACCTCCTCTCCTCCAGCTGACCTCCGGGCCACCTCCTCTCCTCCAGCGGACCTCCAGGCCACCTCCTCTCCTCCAGCTGACCTCCGGGCCACCTCCTCTCCTCCAGCGGACCTCCGGGCCACCTCCTCTCCTCCAGCGGACCTCCGGGCCACCTCCTCTCCTCCAGCGGACCTCCGGGCCACCTCCTCTCCTCCAGCTGACCTCCGGGCCACCTCCTCTCCTCCAGCTGACCTCCGGGCCACCTCCTCTCCTCCAGCTGACCTCCGGGCCACCTCCTCTCCTCCAGCGGACCTCCGGGCCACCTCCTCTCCTCCAGCGGACCTCCGGGCCACCTCCTCTCCTCCAGCGGACCTCCGGGCCACCTCCTCTCCTCCAGCTGACCTCCGGGCCACCTCCTCTCCTCCAGCGGACCTCCGGGCCACCTCCTCTCCTCCAGCGGACCTCCGGGCCACCTCCTCTCCTCCAGCAGACCTCCGGGCCACCTCCTCTCCTCCAGCGGACCTCCGGGCCACCTCCTCTCCTCCAGCTGACCTCCGGGCCACCTCCTCTCCTCCAGCTGACCTCCGGGCCACCTCCTCTCCTCCAGCTGACCTCCGGGCCACCTCCTCTCCTCCAGCGGACCTCCGGGCCACCTCCTCTCCTCCAGCGGACCTCCGGGCCACCTCCTCTCCTCCAGCTGACCTCCGGGCCACCTCCTCTCCTCCAGCTGACCTCCGGGCCACCTCCTCTCCTCCAGCTGACATATAATTCCAGACATGACTGAAAATAACGACTCTGGACATTTTCGATGTTTGTCGTTCTCTGACTTTCTCTCGTTGCTTCTGTCTCGTCTGGCAGCCTCATTAAAACTCTTCTCAGTCTGTCAGCATCACCTTCGTCTTTCTTCATCTCGTTCTTTTGTCCGTTTCTCGTTTTATTGTCACTCCGACTCTCCGCCCGCTCCGTCTGAACTCCATTGAGCGGCTGGAGACAGAAATAGAGACGTGTGTTTTAACGGAACAGAAAGCGTCTCCCCTCCATCTCCCACTCAGATCTTTCATCCGCTGCTTTGTTCAAAGCCGTCTCAGAGTTTACGTCCTGATCTCGGATGACGGGACAAATGGATGAATACGGAGAAAGCAACGGCTTTTGTTGACATTAAAACAGTCACCTGATCACTTCTTTCCTCTGTTTGCATAGATTTCTCTTAAATGTGTAAAAATAAACAAAGATAAGAACCATTCATCCTTTATAAATGTGATAAAGGGCAGGATTGTGTGCTATTTGTTGATGGAAAGAGTCGACCTTGCAGTTAGAACTCCTTTAAACTCTGCTTGATTCTTTTTGCATCTCGTTGACTGAAGTTTCTTCTCATTAATTTGGACTTTTAGAAAACAAGCAGCAAAAGCAAACAACGGAAACAAAAGCTTGACTAGCAGAAAACTCTGCCTGCATGTCGGGTAAAATGTCCACGTTGTTCTGCAGACTGAGAGTTGCTGGATTTGTAATCAGTCTGAAGAATGAGCAACAAGCAGGAAGATCAGGTGGAATGTGTGTTTTCAGCTTCAGACCAGCCAGGATCACAGTTTAACCCTTCATGTGTGGCGTGCAGCTCTACAACGGAGGTCATATTCATGATAAAAGCAGGAGGAATCGGGGCTTGGAGCTGCTATTCTGTCTTTGGGAGCTGAAGCTTTTGACATTTTCCTCTCTGCTCTGGAGCTCGGAAGTTTTCCAAACACGTTTCAGTCGCGAAGGAGGTAAAAATATTCGCTCACGATAAAAGTTGCTTTTTGTTTAACTGGAAATTCATAACAAATAATCCGTGCAGCTACAACTATGTTCAACATGAGCTCCTGCTGCAGCAACGTGCAGATAAAACGCGTTTGTTTTCCCTCCAGGAGAGAAAATAATTCACTTCAGAATACCAGTCGGCTTCCTTCACCAAACTTTTATTGGTCATTAATAAGAACTGTTTGGTTGCCTGGACAGGTTGCTAGGCAACTGGTGACCTGTCCAGGACGTTCCTGCATCTGACCTGATAGCAGCTGGGATGGGTCTTCATATGCATCAACAGATCCGCCAGGTTCGCCACAAGTCATCAGCAAGACAAATAGACCAAAGACAAAATCCAAACAGCAACCCGAAACCAAAAACCAGCACACGGTGACGGTGCCGTACCGCAGAGAGATCACACACCACTGCAGCACCTCGTGAAATAAACAAATAAAGACCGTAATCCACACAGTAAATGATCACACTGACTGGTCCATCACAAGGACAAAGTAATGGAGTACCAGATACGAGATGCTGTGCAAGTCATGCAGTAGAACATGCTGGAGAAACTGGGAGGTCACTGGTAGTCATGGGACGACGCTGGCATCATTGGATCAGAATCAGAAGCGTTTCATTCTGTAAAGTTTCACAAACTATGAATTTTTCCTGCTGTAATGACGCAACATGGAACATAGAAGTTAGAAATAAAATAAAGAATTAAACCTTTAAAATGAAGCTATAAGGCAGGTAATAAAAACAACTAAAATAGAAAGTACTTTAACTATTTAAACAAAATATACATGTAACAAAGCCAGTAGTGTGAGATGGGAATACTGGTGCTGATGTTAGCAGCTGCTCGGTGTGGAACGAAGCACACGGTGCAGGACA
Organism: Telmatherina bonti; assembly: GCF_933228915.1. Taxonomy (NCBI): domain Eukaryota; kingdom Metazoa; phylum Chordata; class Actinopteri; order Atheriniformes; family Telmatherinidae; genus Telmatherina; species Telmatherina bonti. The sequence continues at coordinate 10,167,438 of NC_136614.1, read as the reverse complement.
AGAAGTCAGAGACAATACCGAACTGTGGGCCGGAACACCATCACCGACACACTGGGAGCTGTCTCCTCCAGAGACCATCAAGGAGCGGGTCCGTCATGTCCGTCACACCGTTGACACCCTGTCTTGGCCCCTCCCCCTACATTGGCTCCTCCCCCTCTGGTTTTGCTCCTCGTGTGATCCAAGGCTTTTTTATTCGCAGCTCTTTCCAGGACGAGCGCTCCTCTGGCTGACAGCTCATCCTGTCAAGCTGACGTTAACTTCAGTGAAAAATAATCCTGGTCAGATTCATGTAATTAAACTTATTTGTGGTTATTGGACACGATACCGCTGTCCTCCCAGCTTTTCTGCTGGGACAAATATGTGAGTAAAATATGGCCTTGCTGGTGTGGTACCTACATCGCTGCTCTGCATTCTTTTATGTCAAGCGCAATGAATTCTGGGAGAAAAGAGGCGGTGAAGGTCTTATATCACTTGTATCCTTCGTTTTAAGCTAATCTGGAGCCAAACGAAGTGCAGATTTAAAGGGAGGACTGGAAGGAGCCTTTGAATTGGGACTGCACTTGGCGTGAATGCAGCTGATGAATCTGCACTTGGAAGTGTTCAGACCCTGAATTGGGACGCAGCCAGGGAATTCTCCTGCGTGAACATGTTTGTTTTAAAATCTACAAATTCGTGGATATTTGTGCGCCTGGTGTTTCACACTGTTCGACATTTCATATTTGTATTATTTTGAGCACAACTCCAGCTAGAAACACTGAGCGCCGCAAAGCCGTCGTAACAAACCACACTTCTCACACAGAGATTTAATTAGATATATTCATTTTAGTTCATTTAATTTTAATAATTTTAATTGATATATTAGAATGAATTTCCCTTTGAGGATTAATAAAGTATTTTTCGTTTCATTTAATTTATTTGCTAAACACTGTAATTTAATAAATATCACTTTTAAATTGTAATAAAATATATCACAGCTAATGTTCCCATGGCTGGAAAGAATCTTTCAAAAATCACTGGATTGAGGCCAAAATCCATCCGTTAGGTTTTTTAGTTATTTTGCCAACAGACAGTCAGATGCTGAAAACATGACCCCCACCTCGGTGGAGCGACTGATCCCAGCGACTCCGCTGTAGAAGCATGTACATGTACCACACTGTTGTACTACGACAGACTTGACGGAACCAGTCTGCAGAGTTTCTTCACAGGTTTGCGACTCAACATGTGAAATGGAGGAAAAGGAAGGTGGCTAACTGGATTCTTGTCGCCCACACCAAGTGGAAGAGAAACAAATACATCAGAGACCAGTTCAGCCATTAGGTGTGTGTGTGTGTGTGTGTGTGTGTGTGTGTTGTGGAACAGCTTTTCTGACGTGATCATATGCGTTTCAATCTGCAGAACAAAGCAGCTTCACTAATATCAGAGACATTTAGGCTACGTTCAGACTGCAGGGTTTGCTGCTCATATCGGATGTTTTTGAGAAATCCGAATTTTTTGAAAGTCTGTTCACATTTCCGATCAAATGTGACTTGTACGTGATCTCCTGTATGAACCTCATGCGCACCAGAAGTGTCCGGCATGCGTAGAAGACACGGCGACGTGCAGTAAGCGAGCGTGTGTCGTCTGTGTTTGCAGAAGTAAATATGGATGGCAGCCGAGCATTTGCTATTTTAAACGTTTTGTCCAACCGAAAAAGTTAAAATAAAGTTTTGTCCAACCGAAGCCACGACATTGTGAATGGGTTCGTTTTAAGGAGACGTTTACGGAGGAGGAAAGTAAAAGTATTGTGGAGCTGTGGCAGCAACAACTGTAGAGAGAAACGTTTGGGTACGGAGTCGCCGTCAGGATTGATAAACAACAAACGCAGAGTAATGACATTCGTCGCGTGTCGGATCAATGAGACCTGACCGTTCAGACTAAAGTCCCATGGCAAAAGATCAGATATATATCGGATTTAGGACCACATATCCAAGCGGGTCGCATTAGAACATATCAGATCTGTGTCATTCAGACTGTTAAGAACAGATCGGTTACACGTCGCATAGGGGCTCAAACACCATATTAAAATCACTTCAGCCTGTAGTGTGAACGTAGCCTAAGATGGTCACGCTTCCCCGCGAAGCATCCGTTAAGTCACACGCAGCATCTACGCGTGTTCCTGAGGTCGTGCAAAATCCTTCCAGGCCAACACAAACTGCTGCAGACGCTGGTGGAGCTGTGAAGCATGAATATATGAGCAGCAGAGGGGTGAAGCATCTCTCCCAGCAGCGCCAGCCTCATGTTTTTCAAACAGTCAGAAAACTCTGGGAAACACGAGGCTCTGCTCTCCGTCGGGGGATTGCAGCAGCGCTAACAAGGAACCAGAGGAATCCAGGCGGCTGGCAAAATAACAACTTCTTTCTTCAAGAAAAAAATGTCTTCTTCTGTCTTTTTTCACAATCTTTCCATCCTTTGTCTCCCCCTCCTCCCCCCTCCCAGCTCCTCCAGTAACAATCAGTCCTCAAGTGCTTCTGCAGCCGACGTGTCTTTCATTTTCAGCGTCGCGCTGCAGGGTTAGCCTCTCTAAATATAACCTCCTGGTTGGCAATTTTCTCCTGATAATGTGGGTGTCGAAGTTAGTTTGGAAGGTGGTCTCCTGCGCTAATCCTTGCCAAGCTTCGTCTCCCCCCCAACCCCCCAATCTCACCTAAATATAGTTGTCGTGCCTTTCACAACACAACAGAAAGTTTATAAAAGATCATGGAGATTTTTTCTGTGGGTTAATCTTTAGTTAAACATGAAATGGCTGCCATTTCCTAGAAACAGAAGTGGTGTGTGTGTGTGTGTGTGTGTGTGTGTGTGTGTGTGTGTGTGTGTGTGTGTGTGTGTGTGTGTGTGTGTGTGTGTGTGTGTGTGTGTGTGTGTGTGTGTGTGTGAGAAACCACTATCAGCCCATCAGATCAGAGTGTGTTTACTTGGCCCAGTTTAGCGGAGATGAGAAGTAATATTACACAGCTCAGATAATAAAGCAGGATGCTCTGAGAGAGATGATGCTGGAGCTCGATGCTCCCGACGTCTGACAACCTCATCGTCTGCTTCTACATCCTGATTGCATCTACATACACACACACACACACACAGTTTAAGAAAAGTTAGTGTGTAAACAAGGAGCAGATCCTGAAACATTTCTCCTTTTAGCTCATTTTGGATCTGCTGCAGCAACGATCTGTAAAAGATGCAACAGGAGCAACAAAAGCCGGGAAAAGTAAATAAACAAACAACTGTCAACACTATGGTGGATAATATCGTTACAATATGAAGAAGGAGTCTCTGTGCACATGGGATCTTGGGGTGTTCATGTGGCACTGCATTAAAACCAGAGATGATTCTCTACTGGAAACCAGTACACGGACTCCGGAAGCTTCCAGAAACCAGTGTGAACCCAGTTCAGGCTGAAATCCACACATGCAGGTTAAAGCTCCATCATATGTGAAGAGGATCCAGAAACACGCCGTCTTCTCTGGACCAAAGCTCATTTAAAATGTTCTGAGTGGAAACCTGGAGGAAGATGTGGAATAGTTTGTGGACAGCATGGACGGCGTGTCCTGCAGACTAAAGAGGAGAGGGAGCATCCAGCTTGTTATCAGCCTGCATCTCTGATGGGATGGGGTTGCATTAGTGCCGATGGCGTGGGCAGCTTCCACATCTGGGAAGCTCCATCAATGCTGAAAAGTTGTCATGGCATGCTTCACCGTGTGTTCTGGGTTCCTGTTTTATTTTCTAGGGTTGTATCTTTTGCTTTACTGTTCATTCACTTCACCTGGGTCTCGTTTTGTTCCTGTGTATTTACACCCCTTGGTTTCTGCTTCCCATTGCTGGTTCATTGGGTTTGGTTCAGGTGTTTTCGTCACGCCTTCTGCGTTTTCTTGCCCTCAGTTTTTTTTGGGGGGGAAATAAACATCCTGACTCCACATCTGGCTCCCATCTCTCCTTTTGGGTCCTCACCTCCACCTCCCATTCGTGACAAGTAACATCTGCTCCCAACCAGACAACGTCTCTTTCAGGGAAGACTTTGCAGGTTTCACCATGCTGAACCACATCCTGATGGTGGAACAGGAGAACTGGTCCAGACCTTCAACCAGTACCAGACATCTGGAGCATCATGGAAGCTGAAATCCAGTAGAGCGGCTGGAATCCTGTGGGACAACGTTCCTCTCCTATAACTCCAGCTGTCCTCACCTCCCAGATGTTTACAGACTGATGTTAGTATGATGATACTAAACATCTTCCAGGAACTACTTTTTACAGACGTGTTGCTTCATCAGATTCACGTTTTACACCAAATGATAAAATGTCAGTTTTTACATTGAATTTTCCGTCAGGATTAAAATGTGATTTATTCCGAATGTAAGCCGTTGCATTCTGTAATTATTTACAAAGTGCCCCAGCTTGTTGTGGAACAGAAACCAGTGGGGCTTGTGACAAGCTGCTCCGTCTCGCCTTTCGCTGCTGAAAGACTGACATGTTGTTGTACTTTATGTGTGAGTGAATTAGCCTGAGACGAGAAATACAGTGGAGTACATATTACTCTGCAGTTCAGCAGGTATCATGTCATGCGCTTGTCTGGCAGTTAGCAGTCAGGTCTGCACTTCAGGCCGGGACAAAAACACAACGTGTCTGGAATGAAACGGTTTCATGTGGAAATAAAAACATTGGTTCACTCATGCAAACTCTGCAACCAACTTCAGGCTTGCAAGTGTTGTGTAGTACTCCTTTATGGACGTATTTTCTTCCTGATTGCAGTACTGCTAATGTGTTTTCACAGCAGGCAGACATCTTTTTTCCCGTCTCATTTTGTTTCTGCAACATGAACATTTCAGCCAAAACGGCTCTGAACTTTAAAATGTTTATCAAAATGTTTTCATTGATGGTAATACCTCTGTGTTGGTAGTTTAGCTTTCTAGAAAAGTTTATTCGTTGCTAGTTTGTTTATTTATTATTTATTTGTCAGTAACTTTTTGAAAACAAGCAGTTAAAACTAGTCTTTAGTTTACAGAAGAAGATATCTCTGCTGAGAGACGAGCTGTTGCTTGTTGGTGTAGGGCGACGACTGACGGTGACTGACGGTGACTGACGGTGACTGATGGTGACTGATGGTGACTGACGGTGACGGTGACTGATGGTGACTGACGGTGACTGACGGTGACTGATGGTGACAGTGACTGACGGTGACTGACGGTGACTGACGGTGACTGACGGTGACTGATGGTGACAGTGACTGATGGTGACTGACGGTGACGGTGACTGATGGTGACTGACGGTGACTGACGGCGACTGACGGTGACTGATGGTGACTGACGGTGACTGACGGTGACTGACGGCGACTGATGGTGACTGATGGTGACTGACGGTGACTGACGGTGACTGACGGTGACTGACGGTGACTGATGGTGACTGACGGTGACTGACGGTGACTGATGGTGACTGACGGTGACTGACGGTGACTGACGGCGACTGACGGCGACTGATGGTGACGGTGACTGACGGTGACTGACGGTGACTGACGGTGACTGATGGTGACTGACGGTGACTGACGGTGACTGACGGTGACTGATGGTGACTGACGGTGACTGACGGTGACTGACGGCGACTGATGGTGACTGACGGTGACTGATGGTGACTGACGGTGACTGACGGTGACTGACGGTGACTGATGGTGACTGATGGTGACTGACGGTGACGGTGACTGATGGTGACTGATGGTGACGGTGACTGACGGTGACTGACGGTGACTGACGGTGACGGTGACTGATGGTGACTGACGGTGACTGATGGTGACTGATGGTGACTGATGGTGACTGATGGTGACTGACGGTGACTGACGGTGACTGACGGTGACGGTGACTGATGGTGACTGACGGTGACTGACGGTGACGGTGACTGATGGTGACGGTGACTGATGGTGACTGACGGTGACTGACGGTGACTGATGGTGACTGATGGTGACTGACGGTGACTGACGGTGACGGTGACTGATGGTGACTGACGGCGACTGACGGTGACTGACGGTGACTGATGGTGACTGATGGTGACTGACGGTGACGGTGACTGATGGTGACTGACGGTGACTGACGGCGACTGACGGTGACTGATGGTGACTGACGGTGACTGACGGCGACTGATGGTGACTGATGGTGACTGATGGTGACGGTGACTGACGGTGACTGACGGTGACTGACGGTGACTGACGGCGACTGACGGCGACTGATGGTGACTGATGGTGACTGACGGTGACTGACGGCGACTGATGGTGACTGATGGTGACTGACGGTGACTGATGGTGACTGATGGTGACTGACGGTGACGGTGACTGATGGTGACTGACGGTGACTGACGGCGACTGACGGTGACTGATGGTGACTGACGGTGACTGACGGTGACTGACGGCGACTGATGGTGACTGACGGTGACTGACGGTGACTGACGGTGACGGTGACTGATGGTGACTGACGGTGACTGATGGTGACTGACGGTGACTGATGGTGACTGATGGTGACTGACGGTGACGGTGACTGATGGTGACTGACGGTGACTGATGGTGACTGACGGTGACTGATGGTGACTGATGGTGACTGACGGTGACTGACGGCGACTGACGGCGACTGACGGCGACTGATGGTGACTGACGGTGACTGATGGTGACTGACGGTGACTGATGGTGACTGATGGTGACTGACGGTGACTGACGGCGACTGACGGCGACTGACGGCGACTGATGGTGACTGATGGTGACTGACGGTGACGGTGACTGATGGTGACTGACGGTGACTGACGGCGACTGACGGTGACTGATGGTGACTGACGGTGACTGACGGCGACTGATGGTGACTGACGGTGACTGACGGTGACGGTGACTGATGGTGACTGACGGTGACTGATGGTGACTGACGGTGACTGATGGTGACTGATGGTGACTGATGGTGACGGTGACTGATGGTGACGGTGACTGATGGTGACTGACGGTGACTGATGGTGACTGATGGTGACTGATGGTGACCGATGGTGACTGACGGTGACGGTGACTGATGGTGACTGATGGTGACTGACGGTGACTGACGGTGACTGATGGTGACTGATGGTGACTGACGGTGACGGTGACTGATGGTGACTGACGGTGACTGACGGTGACTGATGGTGACTGACGGTGACTGACGGTGACGGTGACTGATGGTGACTGATGGTGACTGACGGTGACGGTGACTGACGGTGACGGTGACTGACGGTGACTGATGGTGACTGACGGTGACTGACGGTGACGGTGACTGATGGTGACTGATGGTGACTGACGGTGACTGACGGTGACTGACGGTGACTGATGGTGACTGATGGTGACTGACGGTGACGGTGACTGATGGTGACTGACGGTGACTGACGGTGACTGACGGCGACTGATGGTGACTGACGGCGACTGACGGCGACTGACGGTGACTGACGGCGACTGACGGTGACTGACGGTGACGGTGACTGACGGTGACTGATGGTGACTGACGGTGACTGACGGTGACTGACGGTGACGGTGACTGACGGTGACGGTGACTGACGGTGACTGACGGTGACGGTGACTGACGGTGACTGATGGTGACGGTGACTGACGGTGACTGACGGTGACTGACGGTGACGGTGACTGATGGTGACGGTGACTGATGGTGACGGTGACTGATGGTGACTGACGGTGACTGACGGTGACTGATGGTGACGGTGACTGACGGTGACTGACGGTGACTGACGGTGACGGTGACTGATGGTGACTGACGGTGACTGACGGTGACTGACGGTGATGGTGACTGACGGTGACTGATGGTGACGGTGACTGACGGTGACTGACGGTGACGGTGACTGACGGTGACGGTGACTGACGGTGACGGTGACTGACGGTGACTGATGGTGACGGTGACTGACGGTGACTGATGGTGACGGTGACTGACGGTGACTGACGGTGACGGTGACTGACGGTGACTGACGGTGACGGTGACTGATGGTGACGGTGACTGATGGTGACGGTGACTGATGGTGACTGACGGTGACTGACGGTGACTGATGGTGACGGTGACTGACGGTGACTGACGGTGACGGTGACTGATGGTGACGGTGACTGACGGTGACTGACGGTGACGACTACCAGTGTCTTTCTGGCCTATATGGCCTGTTGTCTCAGAAAGGGGGTGATTGTTCCTGTCATGGTGTACACCATGCCTCTTACTGAGTTGGTGAACCAGAATGGCGAGTGTCCAAACACCTTTATAGAGCAGGTGAAATGGCATGTACCATCTGTAGAGACCTTGAAGGGGTGTTTCCTGTTCATGTTCTTGTAACAGATCATTTCTGAATAATCTATTTTTATATGTGTATACTGAGCCATGTTGGAATGTTTCTAGCCTTGGCTAAATTTTACTGGCAGGTTGACGTACGTATTAAATTTTGTATCTGGGCGTTGTATTAATTGTAAAGTGAATGTCAATTAATGTTGGTTTGTCTTGTAGGAGGGGCCTCCAGTATAAAGCTGGAGGAGAAACTTCAGGCGCCAGAGAGCATTTTTGTTGTGACTGAGCAGCCATTTAACATTGCTTGTCCAACTGCTAGCTGGTGCATGGCTGACTCATGGGTTTTTATTTTGGTAACTAATAAAGACAAGACAAAGTTAAAGAGCTGAGCTGCTGTAATTTTCTTCTCCCACCACAGCCAGCCTCGCAGTTCAGTTCTCTCATCACAATTGGCTGTTTCCTCCGTCTGATGACCTTCTGCTTGGAACACGCCGTAGAAAGACTTAGAATTAACAGAGCAAAGCGCTTTCACATCCAAACTAAGAACTCTTCAGGCTGACAACACATGCTCATGTATTTAAAAGGTTATTTGTCCTTTTTGTGTTTTAACCGGGTAACTTGTGTTGTTTGTATTTTTGTATTTGATGCTGCCCATCCTGGACCAGGACTCCCTTTAAAAAAGAGATTTTTAGTCTGGTTGGTCTTTAGGGTGGCAGTGGTCAGCAGGTCATCCAATCAGCACTCTGAATCCCACCCAGTCAATGTTAATGTGTCAGTGATGGTCAGATGGTGCGCTTTGGTCTGCGTTTCTGTCGGGACGACACATGTAGTCCAACATAACCACGTATGAATGATTGAATGAGTTATGGGTTCAGTGTGAAGCGCTTCAGGTGCTTTGAAAAGCACTGTATGAATCTAATCCATTAATGTTTATCATTATTTTCCTGGTTAAATAAAAGTTGAATAGACTAAAGAAAATAATAATAATAATTATTATAGAAAAGGATCCAGTATTTCTTACAGAAAATAACTGGTTCTGTGTGAGCTGTTGGGCTTTTTTCTTTTTTTTTTTTTTAAAGCAGTTTCTGTTTTTGTGCTTCATGCATCTGTTTTATGTTTGTTTTTTGGACTCAGCAGTTTTATGCTTGGTGTGATCACATGGCCGCCAAATAAAACAGGTTTTCTGTCTCCAAGGACATGTTCACTTCAGCCTTTTTGCTCCAAATCTGCGTCCGTTTCCACAGAAAGTCCACTTTGTTTGGGGAAATGTGAATTCTGACTCAGACCAAAGAAGCGGACTTGGTCCGCCTATAAATGAAGGTCTCAGTCCGTTTCAAATGGACCTTCCTGCATTTGACGTAGCATTGCATTGTGGGTAAATCCATAGCGATAGCATTAAGGGTCCTCTGCCTCGTCTGGTGTTCATACTGCGTCCTTTGTTGCAGTGTATTTCTGCAGTATACTTGCATAAGACACAATAAAAAGCCTAAACAGCCATAGTTTCGTCTCCATGTTTAATTTGCAGGTGAAGGAAACAGTTTTCTTCTTCACGCCGGGCTTGTCCTTTTTTGCTAAATACTAGTGCAGCGCCACCTCTGGTGGGAATGGGGATGTATTATTCTAATGGTTTGGCTGGTTTGACCAAAGTGCAGCGTGAACATGATCTTGGTCCACATGGATACACCCCCCTACAACTGCTCCGAGTCCCAATCGGACCGAGTCTAGCAGACTATCCCGATGGGAACACACCCTAAATGACTCGGTGTGTGCTGTGCTGTTTTTATATGTAAATGAGTAAATAAGGTAAATAAGGGGATAAAACTGTAGCTGGTGGTTCCTTATGGTGCATAATTAAGATTTAATATGGAATTGTGGCCTGTGTGTGCAGCGTTTTACCGCGCTTCGCCTCAGGTGGTCAACTCCGCTGGGATTACATGAAAAGTTCCATCCTAATGTGTTTACACAGCTCTGCGTGTGTGTTTGAGGGTGTGTAAACTATTAACGGCTGAAATTCTGTCCAGTAAGTTGACCTTTTTTTTTTTCTTCTTTCTCTCCTGCAAAGTGCAAAAAGCCTTTAACGCCTTTCAGGGATTGAAACTGCTTCAATTAAAATAGTTGAATCCACAGAAACTATTCATTGAAGCTATTCATTCACCGGAGTCGTTGACTCGGAAATTTTCCTAATGGAATTTTCCAGTAAAAGAAGAAATGAGGCATTAACTGTCCCTCGGTGTTTCTTCTTTCTTTCCTTTTCTTCTCTTTCTGAGGAGAAAAATCCCCCAGACCCCCATTCACCACCACTCTGTGTGTGTGTGTGTGTGTGTGTGTGTGTGTGTGTATAAATATGGAAATGGATTTTTGCCTAACCAGCCAAAACTAGGCCATGGTCTCCTCTGTGGACACCTGAATAAAAGCAGGACAAACTGGAGGGAGAGAAAGGCCGGAGGTCAGAAGCTTAACAACATATCTCCCTTCAGCAGGAGCTGCGTCTGAACTTGGATTAAACCGACCTTCGTCCTGATCGCGCAGCGAGCTAAGAACAAAAATGTGAAATATTGATGCGCAGACGTCCTGAGCTGCCTTGTCTTTGTCCCGCATGCTTCAGGCTTTCTCCTGAAAGCAGGACCACTCCAGGCTTTCTGAGACCCTTTTAGAGTTTTTCATCAGATCTGGCAGCTTTCTCTCCCCTCTACAGCCTCGTCATTGCACCTTAACACTTTTTTCCCGCTGAGACTCAACCAAACGTTTGCAGGTTTTCTCAGCGATGCGCCGCCTGGTGATGCTAATCCAGCTGCCATCTTACTTCCCAGCTGCACTAAAACAGTCTCCTCTTCACTCTTGTCTCATCTTTTCTTCTGTTGTCTTCTCTTTTTCCGTCCCTTTCCTCCTCCGATCATGTCCTCTGCCTCCTCATGCACGGCTTGACGCATCAAGTGAAGCTGCAACATGGCGCCAAGTCCTGAAGGTATACCTGTAGTCTCCTAGCCTCAGGTCCTCATGAGCTGCTGTCCAGCTGGTTTTAGATGTTTTCCTGCTGCAACACACCTGACTCGTATCAGTGGTTGTGATTCATGAAGCCTTATGAGTGTCGAGTCTTTCTGGCTATTCAGCAGCTCATTTGGAAGTACCGCCATCTGCTGGTTGTTGTCTCGCCTGCAGCTGTCCTGTGATACAGTACCTGTTGGCTTCATAGCGGTAGATCTGCAGAGATGTGTAACTTCAGAATCCTCATATTAAATATTATAGTAGTCTCTAGTTGCTCAGTATTTACATAGCTCCTTGGGAAAGACCCTCTGCGTTACGGCGCCTGAATACCTCATGATGAGTGGAAATAAGGAAGCTCAGATGTCGCCCGGTCAAACAAGGTTTGCGTCACACACCGAGGAACCAGGGTGTGGTGATGAGAAATGAGCTGCTGGTACACAGAATAGACAACACTGGACACGAGAGGCTGAAAAGGAACTGTTGGAATGGTACTATGGAAGTAGCCCTAGTGATCAAGGCTATACGAAGAACCTGCGGGACATAAAGATACTTCGATACCCACAGTCCACAATTACACCAAAACACCTAGTAGCACAATGTATACGCATACATAAGAGATTGACGAGATACAAACTCATACTGAAAGAGGAACCACTGGGGGGTAAGGTACGGGGAAGATTACATCAATTATATATATATATATATATATACATATATATGTGTATATATATATATATATATATATATATATATATATATATATACATATATATAATGTATATATATAATGTATATATGTGTGTGTGTGTGTATATATATATATATATGTGTGTGTATATATATATATATATATATATATATATATATATATATATATATATATGTATATGTATATTTGTATGTATACATGTGTATATAAATGTAATGTAGGTTTTTTTTGTAGCCCATGTATTCATTCCTTAGTGAAATCATGTCTAAATGCTCCAAACTGTTGCTGTTCTTTGGCTCCTCTTCAGAGGCGGAGCTGTCAATCAGCTTCAGCGAACCTGGACATCGCCTCAGGTCACGCAGACACTTTTTCGGCGACTCAGTTAACGAGGTGGTCACAGGATTTCTGAGGAATTTCTCTGAATCAAAGATACTTTATTCATCCCCGAGGGAAAATTCAGAGTTCAAGCCAGCTCGTCCAAGGTCAAACATACAGACATGTAACATTCATGACAAAACAGCCATACAGAGCCGAGCTTAAGCTCAGGCCATGCAGCTATTATACCAGCGCTGCCTTACAATAGATAAGAACAGAGATACATTAGGATCATAGGGGGTTCAGGGCAAAAAAAGGTCATGTAACTCCGGGCTGCGCCAGGAAGACGCAGTCCGAAAATACAGAGAAAAAAACCTGATTCACTGAAACACAAACTAAACATGACACGCAAAGTCCAGGAAGGGGGTGAGTCATGTAGGAGGGGGCTGGTGGTGGATGAGGAGGGGGACAGAGCATCTATGAACATGTCTTCTTCCGTTCTCAGGGGGGGTTGCACCGGCCCAAGGCCGCTGAGAAGCCGAATCCAGATATGATTGTTGTTTGGGTTCCAGGTGAGGAAAACAATTTGCCCTCGACCTTGAGTCCATAGCAGGTCTCAGGCAGGCAGCTCCAGACAGCCGAATGGGGGGGGGGGGGGGACAATTTCCACTGATTCTAGCAGAAATCTTCTTCATGTTGTTATCAATTTTGTGGACCAGCTCTGGGACCACGGCCAACTGACCAGTGTGGGCCAAACTGGCATCCTGCTTACGGTCGAGTCCAGTCAACACAAGAGTCTGTGCACTGCTAGCCCGGTACATACCGTTGCAGAATTCTGGCAGCCTGCCAGTTGTTGCCAGAATCTCATGGGTCTTGAGGTAGATCAGGACTCCACCAGCGCCAATCAGCAGAATCCCGATCACCAGTAATCCAAAGATGTAAACATCCTCCACGTCCTCAGAGGACAGAACCACCAGACACGTCTGTCTCCATCTGGTCCATGAGTCCTGAACGTATCCAGCCGGAAGCGACCCTCAGGACATGCGGACTCACCTCTGTCCGATTTTCTGGGTTGAGAAAATTTGATCAATTGCGTTGAGAGACCAGCCGATCAAATCCATGATGTAGTTTGAGTGGAAGTAGAGAGATGTAAAAAGAGGCTCAGAGTCAGACAGGACAAAGTCGCAGGCCAGGGTGGGAGGAGAGGGAGGAAACAGGAGCACAGATAAAATACGTCCACCTTGACTGAGAGCAGGAGTGGAAAGGTCCGGAATGGAAAGCAGTGGTCTCCACCTCCGGTCCCCTGGTCCTACCATCCTGCAGGTTTTAGTGTTTCCCTGCTGCAACACACTTGACCCAAATCAGTGTCTCATTAACAGGCGGGTGCAGAACATGACAAGTTGTTGCAGAACATTTCCAAGTGTGTTGTACCAGGGAGACACTAAAACCTGCAGGATGGGGGCTCTCCAGGCCCGGAGACCGCTGCTCTAAAACAAAACCGGCCTTGAAGCGGGCCTCATTTGGACACGCCCCCTTTGCTTGCCGCAGCCATGTCAGATGTAACGTCACTAATCGACGGCTCATAAACAGGCTCTTGTTGTGTATTTCCCATTCCTGTGTGATGCAGAACACTGAGGAGAAGCAGTTCTATCTTCCTGCTAACTCTACATCCATCACCCCGTTTCCAGCCTCCTTCAGCAGGAAAATCTCGTCCCATTACAAGTTTTTCTCTGGATTTGTTCGGACCAGGACCGGATCGTTTCATCTGTAAAATGCCGAACTCGAGCCCTGAAAGGATGTCGATGAGTTCCTGTTGGTGGGTCTAACTTCACCGGACAGTCCTTTGGTCACTTCTGCACATGGACTTTATGAGGCGTATTAGATAGAAAATGACCTGCTGGGTTTCTGTTTTCAGACTAAAATCAGAGACAGACATGTTGATGCAACTTTACGACGACAAAATTCAGCTTGCTGAGCTGCGGTGTGTGTGAGTGTGACGTGTGTGACGTGTCAGGCGGCGGCGAGACGAGGCTGAACGGGAAAAGCCGGAGTAGAGAGGCGGTTGGGACGGATCGGAGAGGAAAAAAGGAAAAGAAAAAGCCTGAGAGGCAGAACGAGTGAAGGACAAAGAGACAGAAGAGTGTTGGAGGTTTAATCAGAGGCTGCAGGTGGAGGTGTGTGTGTGTGTGTTTGTGTGTGTGTGTGTGTGTGTGTGTGTGTGTGTGTGTGTGTGTGTGTGTGTGTTAGCTGCTCTGACAGTATCTCAGGGCTACATCAGTGGCCATTAGTATTTTGCAGCATGAACACACACTCTGACAGGTCGGCCGCCACTGCCCACAGAGACTCTGTGTGTGTGTGTGTGTGTGTGTGTGTGTGTGTGTGTGTGTGGACGCTGCAGGCTTTGACCTCTCTGCTGATGTGTTTATCTCACCTCCAGCTGAACTTTGATGATCCAAACTAAACAACATCCTCTCTCCATCCCACATGCAGACGGGAGCGGAACACACACCTTCTTCAGAAACTTCTCTTTCTCTTCACTCCATCCCGAAGCTTCATCTGCAGCTCGGGGGGGGGGGGGGGGGGTTATCTCGTATTAAACAAGGAACTTCATCCGGGTTGTCCACACGGCTCCAACATGTAAAAATGTTCATACTTCCTCACCTCAATCGGCTGTTTTATGAAAACAATCCGTTTTACCTGCAACAGTAAACATGTGGAACAGCTTTCTGCTTTTCTATGTTAACCACGCCCACCTGAAATGTTCGACCAATTACACAATACTCCCTAAGTCACCCTCCCCCCCAAAAAACACTTCTGATGTGTCGAGAACACAGACTGTACATAAAGAGATGGGCGTAGCCTCTGTGACGTAGGTTTCTGAAGAGCTGAATTGAAGCTCGGTGGGCGGTTCCTAGCATCTCCATCTTGGTAGAGGCCTTCGTGTCGTCTCGCCTGGAAAATACAAATATGGGCAAAGAGGTGGAGCTGAGAGGGGGGCTGTGAGTGTCATGGGGGATGATTGACATCGAGCGAACTCCGGGCTTTGTGTAGCTAAGAGCTAACCTAGTTAACCCCGAGATAACAGGAGCTAACCAGCTAACGGAGGTAAGCAGGCTAAAGCTAAGTCACGTTGTTAACCGGCTAAAAACCGCGGTTGTTCTACGTTCTTCTTACTTGAAGCGGGAGATTGGGTACCTGTCAATCAAAAGGACACGCCCCTAAATATGCCGAACTCGGAGATTAAATTACTTTTAAATGGGCGAGTTAGAAAAAAATTCACTCCCCCCACAGTTGTCATGAAGGTAAACCTGACCTATTAAACCTGTAAACATGTTTATTTCTGCTGTGAAGTTGGTCTTTTTAACATGGGAGTCTATGGGGATTTGCTGTTTTTTGCAGCCTCTAGTGGATGAAGGGGGGACTGCAGTTTTATGCACCCCAGCATCAGCTTCACTTTTTTTGGTCCTGTCCAGCATTTAGGCAGCAGAATGATGGTCTGGATGCTGTGTTCTGCTGAGCAAATTTTCTCTGCCAAGGGAAGCTTTATAGATATAATGATCCCCTTGACTTTCTGAATTTTTATTTTATTTCTATATTTATTTTGTATTATTGTTTGAATTGTAGAGTTTGTACTGCTGGACCAGAGAGGACAGACGAAAGACAGAAAGAGAAAGGAGAAAAAACACCTCATAAGAAAAGGGAAAGAGATAAAGGGAGAGAAAAGGGAGAGAAAAACAAACAAACTAAAAAATAACCCAAAAACAAAAAGAAAGAAAACAACCTACAGATGTATACATACACACATACAGGCACACACATACACACGCATACATACACACACATACACACGCATACATACACATACATATACTCACACGTATACACACATAATATATATATATATATATACACATATATATACATATGTACACATATACATATACACATACATACATATACACACACACCTCTATGCACACACATACACACACATACATACGTACAAACATATACGCACTTGCCAGTATTAACACATATACATACACATACAAGCCAACTTTAGATCATAGTAACTATCCATCCATCCATCCATCCATCCATCTTCTGCCGCTTATCCGGGGTCGGGTCGCGGGGGCAGCAGCCTAAGCAGGGAAGCCCAGACTTCCCTCTCCCCAGCCACATTTGCCAACTCTGCGGGGGGGATCCCGAGGCGTTCCCAGGCCAGCCGAGAGATGTAATCCCTCCAGCGTGTCCTGGGTCTTCCCCGGGGTCTCCTCCCAGAGGGACGTGCCTGGAACACCTCACCAGGGAGGCATCCAGACCAGATGCCCGAGCCACCTCAACTGGTTCCTCTCGATGCGAAGGAGCAGCGGCTCTACTCTGAGCCCCTCCCGGATGACTGAGCTCCTCACCCTATCTCTAAGGGAGAGCCCGGCCACCCTGCGGAGGAAACTCATTTCAGCCGCCTGTATACGAGATCTCGTTCTTTCGGTCACGACCCACAGCTCATGACCATAGGTGAGGGTAGGAACGTAGATCGACTGGTAAATCGAGAGCTTCGCCTTCTGGCTCAGCTCCTTCTTCACCACGACAGACCAGCGCAGAGCCCGCATTACTGCAGACGCCGCACCGATCCGTCTGTGGATCTCGCGCTCCATCCTTCCCTCACTCGTGAACAAGACCCCGAGATATTTAAACTCCTCCACTTGAGGCAGGATGTGACTCCCGACCCGGAGAGGACAATCCACCCTATTCCGGCTGAGCACCATGGTCTCAGATTTTGAGGTGCTGATTGTCATCCCAGCCGCTTCACACTCGGCCGCGAATCGCTCAAGCGAGAGCTGGAGATCACGACCAGATGAACAGAATCGGTGATTAAGGGCAGCCTTGGCGGAGTCCAACCCTCACCGGAAACGAATCCGACTTACTACCGGCAATGCGAACCAAGCTCTGACACCTGTCGTACAGGGACCGGACAGCTCGTACAAGGGGGTCCGGTACCCCATACTCCCGGAGTACCCCCCACAGGAGCCCCCGGGGGACACGGTCAAATGCCTTCTCCAGGTCCACAAAGCACATGTAGACTGGTTGGGCAAACTCCCATGCCCCCCCCAGGACCCCAGAGAGGGTATAGAGCTGGTCCACTGTTCCGCGACCAGGACGAAAACCACACTGCTCCTCCTCAATCCGGGATTCGACTATCCGGCGGACCCTCCTCTCCAGGACCCCTGAATAAACCTTACCAGGGAGGCTGAGGAGTGTGATTCCTCTGTAATTGGAACACACCCTCCGGTCCCCCTTCTTAAAAAGGGGGACCACCACCCCAGTCTGCCAATCCAGCGGTACTGCCCCCGATGTCCACGCGATGCTGCAGAGACGTGTCAGCCAGGACAGCCCCATAGCATCCAGAGCCTTAAGGAACTCTGGGCGGATCTCATCCACCCCCGGGGCCTTGCCGCCAAGGAGCTTTTTGACCACCTCAGCGACTTCAGCCCCAGAGATAGGAGAGTCCACCCCTGAGTCCACCAGCTCTGCTCCCTCATGGGAAGACGTGTTGGTAGGATTGAGGAGGTCTTCGAAGTATTCCCTCCACCGACCCACAACGTCCCGAGTTGAGGTCAGCAGCACCCCATCTCCACTGTACACAGTATTGATGGAGCACTGCTTCCCGGAACCTCCTGAGCCGCCGGATGGTGGACCAGAATCTCCTCGAAGCCGTCCGGAAGTCTTTCTCCATGGCCTCGCCGAACTCCTCCCATGCCCGAGTTTTTGCCTCGGCAACGGCCGAAGCCGCATGCCGATTAGCCCGCCGGTACCGATCAGCTGCCTCCAGAGTCCCACAGGCCAAGAAGGCCCGATAGGACTCCTTCTTCAGCTTGACGCCATCCCTCACTGCTGGTGTCCACCAACGAGTCCTGGGATTACCGCCACGACAGGCACCAACGACCTTGCAGCCACAGCTCCGGCCGGCCGCCTCAGCAATAGATAAGGTGACGGCTCAGGGAGAGGTAACTAAACCATGAATCTAAAAAGTTAAATATAAATGAGAAACAAACAGAAATGAGAAAACTAGCTGCTGTTAGTGAATAAACCTGCAGACGACTCGGTGACTGTGTCACATGCAGAACATGCAGAGTGGAACGTGTTCCGGAAAAGGTGATCATGCCAGTGTGACCCCTCCCACACAAAGGCAAGAGGCACGCCAGGAGTACCCCCGAGACCCGGGCCATCGGCAGCCACCCCCAGGCGCAGACCCCAACCGCCCCACCCCGGAGCCAGCCATGCACCGACCCAGGAGGAGGCAGAGGGGGGTCCCAGCCAGAGTCCCCCGCAGTCAGGGGGAACAGGCCCCAGCAGGCCCGGACCAGCGAGGACCGGCCCCGCCGGGCACCGGCCACCCAGGGCAGACAGAGCGCGGGCCCCACGGCCCCAAGAGCCCAGAAGCAACCCCCCACCCCCGCAGGCAGAGGGCCCAGCCCACACCGACGGAGGGCCGGGATCCCCAGACCGTCACCGAGCGGCATCCAGGCCGCACCCCAGCGCACCAGCAGCGCTCAGCTTCACTTTTAACCACTGGAGGCACGCCGCTTGGTCGAGAACCATCTTCAGTCACGTCCACGAGAACAAAATGACGTCATTTTCTTCTCTGAGCCTCGAGAATAAAAAAAATTCTCACTTCTGGTGGAAGATGGAACAATCTTAAATCTATCTGAGCACGTTATTATCATTCACTTCTTTCTTCTTCTTACTCTTCTACTTTCGCTCTCATGCTCTTCTACTGGTATACTTATTAGAAATGACTTGGTTAGATGGAAGCAAACATCACGTTGAGGCATTAAATGAACAGCATAAATTTTCCAAACACTTGTTCCATTTACATCCTGGGAACCGGGCTCACATCTGCTTTCAGAACCGATACTACTGCTGGCAGAACTGGGTATGGATCGATATACATCCAGGACAAAACTATCGCCAACTCTGACACCTTTTTCTTGACCTTTCAGAACTGTTTAATCATTTAGACTAATTATTAATCAGACTTGTGTTCATAATAAAACACAGTACAAAGATTTTTGTCAAATAGAACATTTTTATGAACAAGCTGAATGTCAGGACAGGAGGTTGAAGCTGAACCCACTGGATCCCAGCATGTGATACATGCAGTCTGAGACACTTTGCACCATTTTATGGTACAAAAATCTCCTGTTGAACACATTCTGATGCTTTTCTGCTCCCCGATGGATACCAGGAAGCAGAAACATTTGGACATATCACACGATAACTGTGAGAGGAGCACTGACTTTAAAAACCTTCATGTAGCTGTAGAGACGGAGCAAATGGTTGACAGGAAAGTGAAAAATGATAAACAAAGAAATAAAAGTACTCCTAATGAGTAAATGTACTTCGGCATGGTGAAAGACTGGTGTGCTTTCTGGGCTCCACAGCAACAGCGACCAGCAAAGAGAAACTTCAGCTTTATGGATGTCTCGTTAAGCCAGAACCAATCAGAGGCCTTAAATGTCCTCAATTAAGCTTGTTGAAGTCCAACACTTTCTCACAATTCAACAACTCAATATTCACTAAATGGCTCTAACATCAATAAATAGTAAACATCCCTAAAAAGGGAGCAGTAAAGACCATTTTTACCATTTTTTCATGGGTCAGGTCCTAAACGGTTGATTTTTTTTTTTTTTTTTTTTCTGATAATAACATAAAATAACAGCAGCAATGTATAAAAAATAAAATAAGTCTGTTAAACACTGTTTTGCTTTTTACCACAAACACGTTTGATCAGAATAAACTGGCTGAAGATGAAACCAGACCCATTATCGTATGGATCTGATCCTGCTGGTACGGAACCATACCGATACCAGCCTCTGTATGGATCTACCCGGCTCTAACTGGTGCAGATGCTGAGATGTTCCACCTCGTCCCGTCATCCTCGCCTCCTGTCAGCATGGCGTTTCTAAACTGAGGAGGTTTTATTGTCAGGAATCTGGTTTTGTTCTCCTGACTCCTCCTTTCCGGCATCGCTCTCCGGTTCCACGTGTTCGTTAGTCTATCAGTAAATAGTTTACAAATATTCTGTTTGTGTTTTTTTGTCCTTTTCTGACATTTCCTCTCCTCTCTGATCATCATTGTTGGCTTTCACATTTTCTCCGTTTCTTCACAGTTTCATCGTAGTTTCTTTCCAGTTTTCTTTTCTTTTATTCTTCCTTCAACCCTTTTTTCACCAACCATTTTCTCCTCCATCTGTCTGAACGAACCTGTTCTTCCCTCTTTCACTGCTTACATTCTACCAGTTTTAGACGTTTCACGATGTCCTTGTCACATTTTGTCTCATTTCTTCTCGTTTCCTTCTCTCTCAGCATCCTCTCCTTATTATCTCTTTCCTGTCACACCACATCATGTCTCCTTCCTCTGCTCCATGTCTCCTCCTTCCTGTGACTCTTCCTACCCTCCTCCTTCATTCCTCCTTCCTATAATTCCCGTTTCCACCTCATAAGTGTTTGTGTGTGTGTATATGTGTGTGTTCTCTTGAGATCTGATGCATCAGAAGGTTAATATACACAAACACACACTTGAAGGCATGCACAAGTAAAACTGGCGCTTTGGGAGTCAGGAAGCTTGTTCTTCGCAGCTCCAACATCAGTCATCTGTCAGCACAACTTTTATCTGTGCATCTGTGTCCGTCTCCCTCCCCGCCTGGCTGTCGTCCTCCTTTTCCTTCCCTCCTTCCTTTTTCTTTTCCACCACTGAAGCAGCTCGTCTTTATCTTCTCATCGCTCCTCTCCGGGAGAGCTGCTGAATAAATCAACCCGGGATGTCGCGGCATGGAGCAGGCGGAGAGGAGCATGATGGGATGTGACATGACACATGCATGAGGTGGATTTTCTACAGCTTAGTTAGTGGAGAAACAAGAGACGCTGCAAGATGAACAAACAAATAGAATAAGGAGAAAAAGCAAAGAAAGCTGCATTTTTTCATCACATGGAGGTGAAATAAGACATTTACATCCAGTCAACAACTTTCAGCCGGAATTTTTGCTTAGTGTGCAAAAGTTTGGAAACTCACCTCATTTTTCAGATATATTTGAAGAAAAATTAAAAAAAGATAAATAAGTGCAGTGATTTATTGAAACGTGCAAACCAAGCAGGAACCTCTGGTGGAAACATTGCAGTTCCCCCTTCATCCACTAGGGGCTGCAAAACAGAGACAATCCCCATAGACTCCCATGTTAAAAAGACCAACTTCACAGCAGGAATAAACATGTTTACAGCAGGAATAAACATGTTTACAGCAGGAATAAACATGATTACAGCGAGAATAAACATGTTTACAGCAGGAATAAACATGTTTACAGCAGAAATAAACAGGTTTACAGCAGGAATAAACATGTTTACAGCAGGAATAAACATGTCTACAGCAGAAATAAACAGGTTTACAGCAGGAATAAACATGTTTACAGCAGGAATAAACATGTTTACAGCAGAAATAAACAGGTTTACAGCAGGAATAAACAGGTTTACAGCAGGAATAAACATGTTTACAGCAGAAATAAACATGTTTAAAGCAGAAATAAACAGGTTTACAGCAGGAATAAACAGGTTTACAGCAGGAATAAACAGGTTTACAGCAGGAATAAACATGTTTAAAGCAGAAATAAACATGTTTACAGCAGGAATAAACAGGTTTACAGCAGGAATAAACAGGTTTACAGCAGGAATAAACAGGTTTACAGCGGGAATAAACATGTTTACAGCAGAAATAAATATGTTTACAGCAGGAATAAACAGGTTTACAGCAGGAATAAACAGGTTTACAGCAGGAATAAACAGGTTTAAAGCAGGAATAAACATGTTTATAGCCGGGTACAAAAATCCATTTTAAGTTCAATAGCTCAGGTTTACTTTCATGACAACTGGAAGGGGAGGGGGGATTTTATGTAGAAATTGGGCATAATTAGGGGCGTGTCCTTTTGACTGACAGGTACCCGATATCTGGGTGCACAAACGCAGAGCAGCCACGGTTTCAGACGGTTAACAGCTAATAGTGTCTCACACTATTAGCTAGTTAGCTCCCAATAACTTCAGGTTAGCTCGGTTAATGCTTAGCAACATGCAGGTCATAGTTTGATAGATGTTAATCATCCACCGCCACGCTCACAACCTCCCTCTCAGGACATTTTTGATTTTTTGTAAGCATCAGCACATGTGACGCTTCCAAGATGGCGACAGTAGAAAACACCCAACGAGCTTCACTTCTTTTCAGAAACCTCACAGAGGCTCCTCCCATCTTTTCTAGACAGTCTATGGTGGAAACATTAATGGCAACACAGAACAAAAGGCAAAAATTAGGATTTCTAGTCCTATTTTGTTTTCCACGTTTATTTAAAGTAACAAAACTGAACTTTGACTTTGATGCTACTTAGCATCTCTTCTGCATCCCATCTCTTCTCTGAATGCTCTGCATTTAGTAAAAGTCGGTCAGATGTTGATTCAACATCAGCTACGGTTCACGTGAGACCTGAATGCAGAAGTATTTCCTCTATATGAGATGGAAGAATGGCCCTAAAACACAAACTGCATTTCCATCGCAGGACACAAAGCTGGGATATGAAATGAAATGAAAAATACTTATATATTTATAAACTATATAAATATATAATAAATATAAAATATATAATACTTATATATTTATTATATGAGCAGCTTCACTCGACTGCTACAGGAAGCAAAAACCAAAGTTTCCTCTAGAACAGGTTTCTGCTTTTTCCTCCTAAAAGCTAAACCTTCTGTTCTTCATCTTATTTCCACCAGAACACGTCTCTTCTCTACATGCTTTCTGTGTTTCACACGCCGAGTTCCAACAGACGTGCACACGCATGCAGATGCACAAAACAGCGTGTTGTTTCAACCAGCTGATAATCAGACAGAAATGCTTGTTTTAACTCCCGGTGAGGTGAGAAGGAAACCATGTTGGAGACATGAGGGTCCTGTCGGGCAGCGATGCCTCCAGGAGCCTCGTATTAAATATAAACACGTCTCAGAAGCTGGTTTTTATGGTTAGAACGTTGTTTAAAAGTTTCTAAAGCTTTTAAATAAATTTCTTTTTTTATTATTTCAACAAAACTTGTGAATAAAAAAGCTGAGATTTCCTTAAACCACAAACAGTTTCCGTGTTTTGACGTTGTTGAGCTGTTTGTATGAAAAACATCGTTTCCTCAGATGTAAAAGCTGAAACCAGGTTCGTGCATAAACATCCAGTGGTTTCTGTTTACACACACCAGCCAGACAGAATGATGGATCCAGATGTTGATCCGATGCTGTGCTGGACTCTTTTCATTTGAATTAGACTGAAATGTTTTTTATTTGGTTTCTTTAAGGCAGAAAAACTTTGCTTGGTTTGTTTCTGAAGGTTTTCTGTTTTATTTGAAGTAAAAGTTGTTTTCCCAGAAGGGTTCCATGTTTCAGGAGGACGTTTGGAGTTGATGTTGGATCCACCTGCTGCCATGTCTGGTGCAGAATGATGGAAAAGATGAGGAGGAAGATGAAGGACAACATGTAGAAACAAATGATTCTGAAAGTTGTTGAAGCTTTTCTGTGTTTTTGCAGCATCGTTTCCTCGTTTATTCTCCGTGCCCTCAAAGTGAAAAATGGCAAAAAGAGAATGAAACGGGGAGTTAATGAGCTGCTGCTCGTTTTATTTCACAGCTGGACTGTCGTGCGCAGCGACCGACACGACGCAGCGACCTGGTAACACAACAGATTAGCTGATGTTCTGACCTGCAGCGGATCTCAGCAGGAACTTCACCGCGTAGCTGAAGGACGCTTTGAGACGCAGCAACCAGTTGCTCTGGTTTACGGCTGAATCATGACGCCGTGACGCACAAACGTCGTCAGAAGTCTGGACTTGTTGGAAATGCAGATTTCATGCAGAGATCTGCAAAACCGCTGTGAAGCCTTTTGTTTACAAAACAATCCTCCATAATTCCAGCTGTCAGCGTGTTGTTCATGTCTTATATATTTATTTACTTGTTTTTTGTTCATGTCTTATATATTTATTTACTTGTTTTTTGTTCATGTCTTATATATTTATTTACTTGTTTTTTGTTCATGTCTTATATATTTATTTACTTGTTTTTTGTTCATGTCTTATATATTTATTTACTTGTTTTTTTGTTCATGTCTTATATATTTATTTACTTGTTTTTTTGTTCATGTCTTATATATTTATTTACTTGTTTTTTGTTCATGTCTTATATATTTATTTACTTGTTTTTTGTTCATGTCTTATATATTTATTTACTTGTTTTTTGTTCATGTCTTATATATTTATTTACTTGTTTTTTTGTT
This sequence comes from Telmatherina bonti, assembly GCF_933228915.1. Taxonomy (NCBI): domain Eukaryota; kingdom Metazoa; phylum Chordata; class Actinopteri; order Atheriniformes; family Telmatherinidae; genus Telmatherina; species Telmatherina bonti. Next base: position 10,142,776 of record NC_136614.1, on the reverse strand, counting down.
CATGTCTTATATATTTATTTACTTTTTTGTTCATGTCTTATATATTTATTTACTTGTTTTTTGTTCATGTCTTATATATTTATTTACTTGTTTTTTGTTCATGTCTTATATATTTATTTACTTGTTTTTTTGTTCATGTCTTATATATTTATTTACTTGTTTTTTTGTTCATGTCTTATATATTTATTTACTTGTTTTTTTGTTCATGTCTTATATATTTATTTACTTGTTTTTTGTTCATGTCTTATATATTTATTTACTTGTTTTTTGTTCATGTCTTATATATTTATTTACTTGTTTTTTTGTTCATGTCTTATATATTTATTTACTTGTTTTTTGTTCATGTCTTATATATTTATTTACTTGTTTTTTGTTCATGTCTTATATATTTATTTACTTGTTTTTTGTTCATGTCTTATATATTTATTTACTTGTTTTTTTGTTCATGTCTTATATATTTATTTACTTGTTTTTTGTTCATGTCTTATATATTTATTTACTTGTTTTTTGTTCATGTCTTATATATTTATTTACTTGTTTTTTGTTCATGTATTATATATTTATTTACTTGTTTTTTGTTCATGTCTTATATATTTATTTACTTGTTTTTTGTTCATGTCTTATATATTTATTTACTTGTTTTTTTGTTCATGTCTTATATATTTATTTACTTGTTTTTTGTTCATGTCTTATATATTTATTTACTTGTTTTTTGTTCATGTCTTATATATTTATTTACTTGTTTTTTGTTCATGTCTTATATATTTATTGAAGTGATTATCACGGTGATTATAGATGAGTCGTCTGCTTCTTAGTGTCCATCAGGGTTTTGTATCATATTCTGTCCAACAGAGTTTCTAACCTGAAGTCATGAAAATGTCTCCAACTGTATCAAATAGGATCCGTATATCCGGCTTTGACCTGGTCTAGTCTAGTCTAGTCTGGTCTGGCCTGGCCTGGTCTGGTCTGTTTACAGTTCAGACGGTGTATCAGCTGTTGGTCTGCAGATCCAACGACTCCTTACTGGAGGATTATTTGTGACTCTGCCTGCTGGGATGAAGGACTCTACTAGTGTTTGCATGTAGATCTACTGGTAAACTGGTGGACTGGTGGAAATACCAGTATGGGAGAAAAAGGTGGGAACTTTGTACGTTTTATTCCTCCCATTTTTATTTCTACTTGTTTCAGTTTTTACTTTTTCAGGCGGATTGAAACTGAAACAACTAAGAAGAGTAAATTAAACTGCTTTTCCTTTGTTTACTCTCCATATTTCCATCACGTTTATGTTTCCCTACCATATTAAAATATTCCGCGTCTCAGCGTTCTGAATAAAACAGCGACGTGCGGTGTGTGTGTGTGTGTGGAGGAGCTGAGCAGCGTTCAGCAGCTCTCATGTGTTCAGGTTTGCTGAGAAAGGTGAAGGTTTTAAAAAATGAAGGCCAGATCGGTGTAAGCAGACTGCTTCTGTTTGAAAATGTCACCAATCCATCAATCTGATAGGTAAAGGCCAGTCCTCTCATTACAGTCTGTGTGTGTGTGTGTGTGTGTGTTAGTCTTTGCTCTTTTAGCAGAGAAGGCTGCTGACCCAGCGAACGCAGCAGACACACACTGATATGTGGTGTATTTTAATGAGTGTCTTCAGGGTCATCCATAATTCATTTTTCAACAGGTCTGTGTGTGTGTGTGTGTGTGTGTGTGCAGTAAAGGATCCTATGTGAAATAGAAACATCATCTCATTCTGCTTATTGGCGATCTGCTTTCTGTGTTTGTGTTCCAGTGAAATGAAGGATTGTTGAAGGTTCATTCCGCCATGTTTCAGGCAGGATGAAAGGCTCGATGTTTCCGCAGGAAAATGTCCTTCATCCTGTGGAAATCTGACTTAGCAGGATGCAGATTGTAGCATTTTAAATTGCTGCTTTTCTCACCGTGTTTTATCAGAAGTGAAACGTCTCGTATCTATTCTTCATGGATGATTTTATTCCAAGTGGCTTCATGTCGGCATCAGTCGAACATCTCCGTCTGAGCTGCAGTTGGTCCTTCATGCTGCTGCGTGACTTTTAACGTGATCACATGACCCTGATCCCTGCATCTTTGCTCCGCTTTTCACCTGAACAGACATCACGTCCAGCGCCACGCTGTGGTCCAGGGATCAGTTTTTATTTGTGGTTTTTAGGATGAGACTTAAACCCAGGGGGTATGGGACCCCCAGACACAGCACAGCCCCCACTGTGGACAGTTTTAGATATTGTTGTAGATATTACTAAGATGTGCTTTTATTCCTTGGTTTTTAACCCTGGCTGAGTTGTGTGTTCCTCTGCGGCTTCTACGTTACTCATTTGTCAGATAATCATTGGGATTGGGACTCAATTTAAAAAAATAATCTAATTAATTACAGGCTTTGGAATTATCTTCATCACATTTTAATTGCGTAACATCGGTAAGCAGGGAAAACGATGGTAGTTTTGGGCCAAAGCGGAATACTTTCCAGATATGCGGTGAATTGCTAAGTTAGCACCGGAAGTGTGCATCGGTGGAAAACCAGGAAAACGTGCACAACAAGCATCCAACCTGACTAACCCTGAACACCTTTATTTTCCTATGATTAATTAATTATATTTAACCCCTAAATATCATCAGATGTTTCCCTTCATACACACTAAACGATGTTTTTGTTTGTTCTGTTGGACTGGTTGAGATGCGGACCTCAGCTGGACACCAGAAACCTTCCAGACTTTGTATCTCCCTCCTAACTGCTGACTCGTTGGTAAAAACAGGAAATTTAGTCTGTTTTTGCCGTGTTGATCCATCGCTGTTTGATGAGATACAACATTAAAACATGTTTCAGGACTTTCTAAAACGTGGATCTGTGTGTGCCGAGCCGTTTCACCGTGTGAACCGTCCTTCTGCCTCTTTTCTGCCAGGCGGGATTTTTCTTTCCTTTTTCCTTCTCACCGTCGTAGCGTCTGATTGGACGAGTCGGTCGGACGTCCCGCTCACCGATGCGCTCTCTTTGCAGGTGCACCACCCTTCGCTACGACTCCGACCTTCCTCCAACGTCCATCGTCATCACCTTCCACAACGAGGCCAGGTCCACGCTGCTCCGCACCATCAAAAGGTAACACACACATCTTCCTCACAGTTCAGCCGGTTTGTGCTTGATCATAAATTACGAAGCAAAAACCACGTTTGTCCTCATCTCATCTCGTAATTCCTGCAGGATTTTGTCTCATTAGATTGTTTCTCTGAACGTCTGTTGTCAGTCAAGCTGCCAGCAACACACACACACATTTTCATCCCGCCAGCCGTGACCCGTCCCTCGGTCTCCGGACCATTGTTCTGTCTTTCACTTTGATGGTATCAGCGGGTCATACAACACACACCCCACACACAGCAGGACACACACCTGCCATGCTGGCGCGAGTTCAGCTCATTATTGCAGTCAGTCAGCAGGGACCGGCTGCGTCTCCGTGCTATCACAGAGGACGCTGTGTGTGTGTGTGTGTGTGTGTGTGTGTGTGTGTGTGTGTCCTCCCCTTCAGCTCTTCTCAAAGCTTTGCAGTTTTCAACCAATTAAAAGACAATCTGTCTCTCTGGACTCCCTCGCTCCCTTTGGCTCTGCCTGTGTGTGTGTGTGTGTGTGTGTGTGTGTGTGTGTGTGTGTGTGTGTGTGTGTGTGTGTGTGTGTGTGTGTGTGTGTGCGCTTCTTCGTACTGCTGTATATTCACCTGACTGGACACCAATTTATGGAGACTTTCTGTAAACGCTGTGACCTCTATTTTGACTGGTTTTGGGGTCAGGCAGAGGTCAGAGGTCATTGATCAGTGACTGTAATGTGTCTCCACAGGCAGTATAAACATGAGTGGTGTGTGTGTGTATGTGTGTGTGTGTGTGTGTGTGGTTTTGCTTGCTGGCGATAACTTGAAGCTGTGTGGTTTTTATATGTCCAGCATGTGGAAGACCTCCCCCACCGTGGTGCAGTAACGCACCTCCTCCTCTCAGCTCCACAACAAACAGATATTCTGTCTTTAAGACGTTTAGTCGTGTGGCATTTCATGACATTTTCATTCTGGCATTTATATTAATTTTACTTCACTTAAATATCATTTGAGAAAGGAAAAGTGCTTCTAGCTGAAATCAGCAGTCAGGTCTGATCATAGGACGATGTGATAAAGGGTGGTTGGAGTCTTTTTCTTTTTCAAAGAAGAGATTTGTTGGTTTGACTAAAATATAATCTCACTGGCTGCTGGAGCAGTTCCACACTCCTGGGACCAGGGGGGCCAGAAGTCATAAATAAAACAACTTATTAGGAACATTCTTAGATATTTTGCCCCACATTTACTCATCACATCATGATGAGAATCTCCCGTTCCACCTCATCACCATGAGAATCTCCCGTTCCACCTCATCACCATGAGAATCTCCCGTTCCACCTCATCACCATGAGAATCTCCCGTTCCACCTCATCGTGATGAGAATCTCCCGTTCCACCTCATCACCATGAGAATCTCCCGTTCCACCTCATCACCATGAGAATCTCCCGTTCCACCTCATCATGATGAGAATCTCCCGTTCCACCTCATCACCATGAGAATCTCCCGTTCCACCTCATCACCATGAGAATCTCCCGTTCCACCTCATCACCATGAGAATCTCCCGTTCCACCTCATCACCATGAGAATCTCCCGTTCCACCTCATCACCATGAGAATCTCCCGTTCCACCTCATCACCATGAGAATCTCCCGTTCCACCTCATCACCATGAGAATCTCCCGTTCCACCTCATCATGATGAGAATCTCCCGTTCCACCTCATCATGATGAGAATCTCCCGTTCCACCTCATCACCATGAGAATCTCCTGTTCCACCTCATCACCATGAGAATCTCCCGTTCCACCTCATCACCATGAGAATCTCCCGTTCCACCACATCATGATGAGAATCTCCCGTTCCACCTCATCACCATGAGAATCTCCCGTTCCACCACATCACCATGAGAATCTCCCATTCCACCACATAACCATGAGAATCTCCCGTTCCACCTCATCACCATGAGAATCTCCCGTTCCACCTCATCACCATGAGAATCTCCCGTTCCACCTCATCACCATGAGAATCTCCCGTTCCACCACATCACCATGAGAATCTCCCGTTCCACCTCATCACCATGAGAATCTCCCGTTCCACCTCATCACCATGAGAATCTCCCGTTCCACCTCATCACCATGAGAATCTCCCGTTCCACCTCATCATGATGAGAATCTCCCGTTCCACCTCATCACCATGAGAATCTCCCGTTCCACCTCATCATGATGAGAATCTCCCGTTCCACCTCATCACCATGAGAATCTCCCGTTCCACCTCATCACCATGAGAATCTCCCGTTCCACCTCATCATGATGAGAATCTCCCGTTCCACCTCATCATGATGAGAATCTCCCGTTCCACCTCATCACCATGAGAATCTCCCGTTCCACCTCATCATGATGAGAATCTCCCGTTCCACCTCATCATGATGAGAATCTCCCGTTCCACCTCATCACCATGAGAATCTCCCGTTCCACCTCATCATCATGAGAATCTCCCGTTCCACCTCATCATGATGAGAATCTCCCGTTCCACCTCATCACCATGAGAATCTCCCGTTCCACCACATCATGATGAGAATCTCCCGTTCCACCTCATCATGATGAGAATCTCCCGTTCCACCTCATCATGATGAGAATCTCCCGTTCCACCTCATCATGATGAGAATCTCCCGTTCCACCTCATCACCATGAGAATCTCCCGTTCCACCTCATCATCATGAGAATCTCCCGTTCCACCTCATCATGATGAGAATCTCCCGTTCCACCTCATCACCATGAGAATCTCCCGTTCCACCACATCATGATGAGAATCTCCCGTTCCACCTCATCATGATGAGAATCTCCCGTTCCACCTCATCATGATGAGAATCTCCCGTTCCACCTCATCATGATGAGAATCTCCCGTTCCACCTCATCACCATGAGAATCTCCCGTTCCACCACATCATGATGAGAATCTCCCGTTCCACCTCATCATGATGAGAATCTCCCGTTCCACCTCATCACCATGAGAATCTCCCGTTCCACCTCATCATGATGAGAATCTCCCGTTCCACCTCATCATGATGAGAATCTCCCGTTCCACCTCATCACCATGAGAATCTCCCGTTCCACCTCATCATGATGAGAATCTCCCGTTCCACCACATCATGATGAGAATCTCCCGTTCCACCTCATCACCATGAGAATCTCCCGTTCCACCTCATCATGATGAGAATCTCCCGTTCCACCTCATCATGATGAGAATCTCCCGTTCCACCTCATCACCATGAGAATCTCCCGTTCCACCTCATCATCATGAGAATCTCCCGTTCCACCTCATCACCATGAGAATCTCCCGTTCCACCTCATCATGATGAGAATCTCCCGTTCCACCTCATCACCATGAGAATCTCCCGTTCCACCTCATCATGATGAGAATCTCCCGTTCCACCTCATCACCATGAGAATCTCCCGTTCCACCTCATCACCATGAGAATCTCCCGTTCCACCTCATCATGATGAGAATCTCCCGTTCCACCTCATCACCATGAGAATCTCCCGTTCCACCTCATCACCATGAGAATCTCCCGTTCCACCACATCACCATGAGAATCTCCCGTTCCACCTCATCACCATGAGAATCTCCCGTTCCACCTCATCATGATGAGAATCTCCCGTTCCACCTCATCATGATGAGAATATCCCGTTCCACCACATCACCATGAGAATCTCCCGTTCCACCTCATCACCATGAGAATCTCCCGTTCCACCTCATCACCATGAGAATCTCCCGTTCCACCTCATCATGATGAGAATCTCCCGTTCCACCTCATCACCATGAGAATCTCCCGTTCCACCTCATCACCATGAGAATCTCCCGTTCCACCTCATCATGATGAGAATCTCCCGTTCCACCTCATCACCATGAGAATCTCCCGTTCCACCTCATCACCATGAGAATCTCCCGTTCCACCACATCACCATGAGAATCTCCCGTTCCACCTCATCACCATGAGAATCTCCCGTTCCACCTCATCATGATGAGAATCTCCCGTTCCACCTCATCATGATGAGAATCTCCCGTTCCACCTCATCACCATGAGAATCTCCCGTTCCACCTCATCACCATGAGAATCTCCCGTTCCACCACATCACCATGAGAATCTCCCGTTCCACCTCATCACCATGAGAATCTCCCGTTCCACCTCATCATGATGAGAATCTCCCGTTCCACCTCATCATGATGAGAATATCCCGTTCCACCACATCACCATGAGAATCTCCCGTTCCACCTCATCACCATGAGAATCTCCCGTTCCACCTCATCACCATGAGAATCTCCCGTTCCACCTCATCACCATGAGAATCTCCCGTTCCACCTCATCACCATGAGAATCTCCCGTTCCACCTCATCATGATGAGAATCTCCCGTTCCACCTCATCATGATGAGAATCTCCCGTTCCACCTCATCATGATGAGAATATCCCGTTCCACCACATCACCATGAGAATCTCCCGTTCCACCTCATCACCATGAGAATCTCCCGTTCCACCTCATCACGATGAGAATCTCCCGTTCCACCTCATCATGATGAGAATATCCCGTTCCACCACATCACCATGAGAATCTCCCGTTCCACCTCATCACCATGAGAATCTCCCGTTCCACCTCATCACCATGAGAATCTCCCGTTCCACCTCATCATGATGAGAATTTCCCAAAGCTGCTCTGCTGGATGTAGATCTGGTGACTATGGAGGCCGCTGGAGGACAGAGAACTCATCGTCATGGTGGAGAGGATGTGAGCTTTGTGACATGGTGCATCATCCTGCTGGAAGTTTCCATCAGAAGATGCTACACTGTGCTCAGAAAGGGATGGACATGGTCAGCAGCAGGACTCAGGGAGGCTGTGGTGTTTTTACGTTCATGCATCCATTTGTCTTGATATAAGGAAGTGCAACAGTGGCTTGGGTGGTTTAGCTAGAGTCCTGAACCTCTATATATACTACAGCCCAAAGGAGGACACAAGTGGTCTCCAAAGGCCGGTCCAAACCTGGATAATTACAGAGGGTTGTGTCAGGAAGGACATCTGGTGTAAATCGTGCATCATAACCATGGAACATGGCTTCAGTACCAGCTCGGTAGTTAGAAGCTGGTGATTCACTGTGGTAACCCTTTCAATAACGTCATATGACTCAGGGTACCAGAGATGCTGGAGTCTAATTAAGATGCCACCTGATGAGGTGCAGGGTGTGCGAGTCCATCGCAGAGAAGAAAACACTAAGTTTTGGACTGTGTGAAGAAGTCTGAACCTGCAAACGTCAGAACCAGGAGTTGTGATGCTTTGAGGCGATGCTGTGCTAACCACCACACCACCGTGCTGGCCGCCTGGTCATCTCTTCTACCAACGTTCTGACTGGTTTAGTTGTGCTTCATCCATCTGTACGCACTGACGCAGATAAGAGACACATTGTCTGATAAAAAGAAAAATGGCGTCTGCGTGGAGGCTGTGCTACTTTGCTACTCCCAGCCTGCTGTTCCATCCTGCTACTAATTCATGTAAGTTTACCTGCACAAACAGGTAATTCATCAGTCTGTCAGTCAGGGCATCGCAGCCCTACTTTGCCCATATAAACATAAATCTCTTACAAATACTTGATGTTAATTGAATGATGTGATAAATGAAAGAGAGGTCGATATTTTAATTAACTTGTCAGCTGTATTAGTCACGCTACAAGGGATTTTGTTTGATGCTACCAGGACAAATCAGCCAACTAAAAATGCCCGTCATCAGAACACTGCGACACAATTACATAAAGATGGATAATTCACTTAAAGACTGTCTCTAGTCTGAGAGAATTAGAGTTGCACAACACATTGTGAAACATTTGAAGCCACTTGTTCCTGCTTTGCTTTTGACTGAAGGAGCAGGTGCTTCACAGAAAGTGGCCACTTTGATGAAAGTGTCTTTAATAGGACGGTGAAGTGTTTTACTAAAGCTGTGAAACGCTGAGCTAAAAGAGACCACTTGACATTTCCAGCCTTTCAGCTGACAGCAGCGGGAAAGAGTCAGTGCACCTCGCCTGCTTTTTTAGCGACGTGTCAGCTCGCTTTAGAGTGTTTTTATGGGACTACAGACCAACTTAGTCGTCAGCGTCTGCTGGCCGCGCTGCAGCAGTTACTGGCTTCTAATGCTTCTGCAGGTTTTGGCTCATTAACCATAAATTGTGTGTAATTTACATCAGGTTGACCCAAAGCAAACTATCAATGTTTCAGATTGATGAGCCCTCTTAAAGCCAGACTCTGGTCTTTTCTGAAATGTAAGGTGTTGATAGAAAAAGCCTCACGGTGTGTTCAGACCAAATGCGTTTTGAGCGTTAAAAAACGTTGAAAGCTTGACGCTGGTTGCTAAACTGCTGCCCAAAACGCTCCTGCCGCGTTTGCCGCTTGTCTGGAGCGAGCGGCAAACGCGGCGGAAAAGAGAGGGGGGAAAGTTGGAGCTTTTCTTCCAGTCAGTCTGAATGACGGCGGATTCAGTAGAGCGATGGCATGGTTTTATTTTATAAATAAAGCTAGAGGACGTTGTCGTAGGGCAGTGATAGTCACTGTTAATGCAAAAAGAGCCGCACTCAGCAAAGAGCCGCTACCCCCCTCCCCAAAAAAGCGTTGCTAGGCAACGTATCCTGCTACATTGCCAAATCAGTAACATTCAGCTTTTTAGCAAGGAATCCTAAATATTGCACGGAGTAATCACATCCCCGCCCCGTGTCTGGGTTCACCACAGGAATCCTCCAGGAGCTGATCGCTCTGATTGGTTGACGCCCCGCATCGAGCGGCCAAAGTTCAGCTTCATCCATCTCTGGCTTTTGACGCGCGTTCCGCAGTTCAACTCAACGCGTGAGCTTAAAAAATGTCTTAAATTTTCGGCGCGGAATGCCGACGCTCAAAAGGCTCATAACGCGACACGGGAAAGCTCAACGCCCCCTCCACGTGGACTTGACATGGAAACGTGGCGCTCTTGACGCTCAAAACGCATTTGGTCTGAACACACCGTAAGTCGAGTCCCTTTCCCGGCATGTCACCCTCTTTCACGATGAGCTACTGCAGATTAACCTTCATCACACTGCATAAAAAATGACGTTTTTGCCTGTAAAACTGCTTTCTTTTTCACAAACAGAAAAAAAATTCATGCCTACCTGTTTCAAAAGCTCACATCTTTGTTTATTGTTGTATTTTGTACATGAATAAATTAAAGGATGTCTTTTTCATTGTCTTTTGCATAAAATAAAAAAAAAAACACACACACACACACAAACAAAAACATATTTACAGTTTTTCTTTGGAACTTTTTACTGGCACAGATCAGGGGTGCAACAAGACTCGATCGTCCTGCTCCGATCCGTCCTCCTTTGCATCTTTTACTCGGTCCGCATACCGAGTAGTCTCGCGGACGAACAGAGCGATGATGTCTTTGTTGAAGAATAACTCAAACATTCCTCCTTCAGACACATCATTGTCTTCTAAATGTGGCCCTGCAAGTTCTCAAACAGTGAACTGTCTTACTGTATTTCGGTGCTTTCATGCTGTCAAGCGCTTGCAACAACTGAGCGCATGAATGCGCCGGCAGTGTGTTGAAGGTTGAAGGCAACTAGAACCCAAAAATCCTGCTGGTTCTCCTGTCTTTACTGGATCGCCTCTGAAATGACCAGATTTATAAGTTCTGGATCTTAAGAATCTTAAGAATGATGAAGAGTTTTTTCTTCTTCCCGTCTGTAGTCGTGCTCTGCGGCTGAATCCCTGTAATTACCTTCTAATAACATGTCATTTTAAACATGGAGCTCGGTCGCATGCAGGCCAAACTTTAAGTTAGATTTCCAAGACAATGACGGGCTCTTTGAGATCTTTTCATCTGGTGATCAGAGAGTTGCTTTCTGAAGGAGAGTCCCTTCTTGTCGATATTTAATCAAGGTCTGATCTTAAAATTGATCTTTTCTTGGCTGACTGCACTGAGCAAGAGATAAGCTGCCCACGAGAGACGGACGGGTTGAAGCCAACAGAGAGGTGGAGCTTTTCGAGACACATCTGTTTCATTCACTGTAGCTTGTTTTGCTTCATACCAGCTCATATCAACATAATTATTTGCAGGAGCATCAACAGGACAAGGGAGAATCTCTAGTGACCAGTATGATGTGATGGAGAGAAAATTTGCTCATTATCCTCAGATTTAATGAGAAACCAGCGGCTTGGCAGCGTGAAACGTTACCGATGGAACAAATGGAACAGGCCATTTTACATGCAGCCATGCTGGACTGCAGAGAGGAAAGGCTAATTATACGTCTGAGTGTCGTGTGTGTTTCACATCATACCTGCACTCTGCCTTTGTGCACATGCATTCATTAGCTGCTGAATGCGGCTGTTTTTCCTCTCTGAAGGAACCCGAAGCACAATGACGCACAACCGCAACGCGCACCAGGCCGCAAACACAAAACGGCGTGACCCTTTTCACGTCACGCCAAGTTCGCTCCTCCTCATGCAGGTATGTGAGTGTGTGTGTGTGTGTGTGTGTGTGTGTGTGTGTGTGTGTTGGATGTTTCAAAATAAAACCGTTATCTCAGCCAAACACAGCCTGTAGGGCGTTTTTGGGGTTCAGGTTTTAGGTTTTGGTCCAGACTTGTGGACGGATTGAAGCGCATTCAGATCAACTTCCGAAGCTGCGACCAAAACAAACTAAAAGGGAAAAACTCTAAAATCATAACAGGAATCTGGTAAACGAGCCTCTGACTGGGTCAAAGTCATTAAACTCTCGCAGTAAGCATCAGGGTGTGATAACATGCTTTTGTCCCGATTCAATTCCGATTTTTTTGCGTCCCGATTCGATTTAAATTGCGATTCTCAAAATTCTTTGATATTGCTGATTTTTGCAGATTAAAAACAAACAAAGAAAATTCTAAAACTTCTTTTTACTTGTAATTTTTCTTGATTTCAATGAGGAAAAAACAACACAGTAGGCAGACTATCATTCTGCTGCTAAAATGCCCAAAAAGACAAGTAAATAAAAATCAATAAAACCAATGAAAATGACAAGATTTTTTACTTTTTTTATTCGATTTTCCCACCGCTAGTAAACATGGACAGCATCTCCAGTTCATGAGTGGACTTTTCTTTTGTTGATGGGAAGCACTGAAGAAGAATGGAGAGAAAAGCGGGATGAATGAAACGGATTTTCAGACCGCCGTACGCCGCTCAGAGCTCTCAGCCAACAACCTGGTTGCGCTGGAAATGCAGATACTGCTGGAGCGGTGCCCTCAGACCTGCCCACAGCGCGCTGCGTCCTGCTGGGAAACACTCAGCGTGGGACTGTGTGGAGTCCACGCAGAAAGACAAACGTTGTCCACCAATAGCAGCAATTATCAGGAAAGCACTCAGACGTGTGTGTGTGTGTGTGTGTGTGTGTGTGTGTGTGTGTGTGTGTGTGATTGCACATCACAGCAAACAAAAGACATCAGTCGCATGTAAAAGCACCGTAGAGTGTTTACCCAGAGCTTCGTCAGATCAGGTCATTCCACACAGTCCCACTTTTTCCCCTCCAGCTTGCCGTAGCCTCGCATCAGGATCATCAAACTGAGATAAAAACTCTCAATTCGATGCTGTTAAAGCATGAAAAGAGGCTTTCGCAGCACCTTCGCTTCCATTCCTGAACATTTACATTTAATATAATGATCTACAAGTATAAAAATGCATTTTTTCATTGTTTAATGTTGAGATCTTCTTCAGTCAGAATGCATCCAGTAGAAGGAGAGGCCAGAAAATAAAGTCATCCCTGTAATTACTGATTGAGTTTGTCAGACAGCTTGTAATCCAGCTGAGCAGCCTCCCTGCTCGGCTCAGCAGCCTGCTTTCACCGGGGGTGGAGGAACGCCACTTCTAGGTCAGCACCAGCTCAGCACTTTCTGATTCACTGGTCCTAAAAAACGCCGAGTTAAGAGTCCAGATCACTTCCTCCGCAACTTATCACTCAGGATTTATTAGGAGAGGAGGACACAGATTTACAGTCTTTGCTTTCTGAGTTCACTATTTGATGAAGGCCGCGCGCTCATCCTCCTCTCATCAAGCTCCATATCATTCTTTACTGCTGACGGCTTTACTGGGAGAATAATTCACAGAAGTGATGCCAGAACATCCACTGAATGCAGTTTATTTGTAATCAAATTGCATTTAACACTGATTAGACCACATTTGCTGAAGATGTGAATTCTCCATCAGCCTAAATGAGTTCAGAGTCGTCAGTATTCAGTCAGGATGCGGCGCATTACACATCATTAATACTGAGATTTTCATTCCGTCTTATTACCCTTCATCGCTTGTATGGAGCATAAATAAACGCTGATGAGCTTCTACACACAGCGTCCTCTAAATAAACACCTCATCAGGGGGAAAAGATATAGATCTGCAGATTAACCAGGACGAGACTTTATCCAACCTGGACAAACAAGCGCTTTGATTTCAAACTCGCGCTGATGAATGTAGACGTAGAGCGCTGTAGATCAGCAGTGATGAGGCGGTATTTACTGGCTGCTGATGTAGAACACAATGCATCACCGCAGGTCAGACAGAGCAGGATGTATCGAGCGGCTGAATCAGGATTTCTTTCCAGGAACACGTCCTGAGGGTTTGCAGGAAAAGGCTTTCGACCAGAGCCAGATGCTGTGAGAAAGTCACTTCAGGGTTTTTTAAAAGGCATTTCGGAAATTAACCAAACCCTGCATCAGGTTTAACAGGAGAGCAGGCTTCGCTGGCAGGCGTGGTGATGGAGAGAAAGTTAGAGAAAAATGGAGAGAAAAAGGTGATAAATGACTTCAGGAAGATGGAGGGCGGCAGAATGCATGTCAGCGGAGCAACCAGGCGAGAGAAGGGAGAGAGGATGAAATGGGAACAAAACGTGGCCCTGAGCTAAATCTAACATGGCTGAAAGAGAAAATTACTGAAAGTAAACAGCTGATTTACATCTACAAACACAGAGTGGAAGAGTGGGCGGGGTTCTGTCATCACCATAGACTGTATATAGAGATGGGCGGAGCCACCGTGACATCACCAGTAGGTTTCTGAAGAGCTGAATTGAAGCTCGGTGGGCGGTTCCTACCATCGCCATCTTGGCAGCGTCATGCGTGTCGTCTCGCCCGGAAAATACAAAAATGTGCAATGAGGTGGAGCTGAGAGGGGGGCTGTGAGCGTCATGGTGGATGATTGACATCAAGAGAACTCCGAGCTTTCTGTAGCTAAGAGCTAACCGAGCTAACCAGGAGATAAAAGGAGCTAACCAGCTAATGGAGGTAAGCGGGCTAAAGCTAAGTCACGTTGTTAACCGGCTTAAAAACCGCGGTTGTTCTACGTTCTTCTGACTTGAAGTGGGAGATGGGGTACCTGTCAATCAAAATGACACGCCCCTATATATGCTGAACTCCGAGGTTAAATTACTTTTAAACGGGCGAGTTTGAAAAGAATTCACTCCCCCCACAGTTGTCATGAAGGTAAACCTGACCTATTAAACCTAAAATGGATTTTTGTACCAGGCTGTAAACATGTTTATTTCTGCCGTGAAGTTGGTCTTTTTAACATGGGAGTCTATGGGGATTCGTTCTGTTTTGCAGCCCCTAGTGGATGAAGGGGGAACTGCAGTTTTATGCACTTCCACATCTGCTTCACTTTTAACCGCCGGAGGTTGCCGCTTGGTCGTAACCAGCTGACCAGAAGAAAACAGTGGAAAGTTCCACACTCATAAAGCTGTGAGTCCAGATCAGCAGAGGAAGAAAACGGTCCTAAACCGGTCAGAGACGCTTCGTTGCTGTTTCACATGTTCAGAAAACACATGGAGGCACACTGCAGAGCAAAGATGCAGCTCTGAAACCTCCACTAGATCACAGAGCTCTGTCACTGCTCACAGTCCTGCTGCAGGATGTAAATCCACAATGATATATTGTCATATTTATCATGTTTGTATTTTAAAACGATTGCTGTTACTACTTTAAACTACTACTTGAGACATCAAGTTTTACCTGGAAAGTATGAGAAACCACTTCCTGTCAAACTTGTGACCAATCAGATGGTTTCTGTTGACACACTGTCCAATCAGGAGCAGCCAGAGATCAATAAGCGAGCAGAAGTTTGCGTGTTTGCCTGACAGGAATAAAATAATTATGCTGGAATAAAGCCAGTAAGATGCTTTTCATGCACAATGGATACAAAAGCAGCTGTGTTTAGTTGTTATGTGAAGGTAAATAAGAGGATAAATAAGTGTAAATAAGGAAAAAGTGTAAATATGTAAATAGTTTGTTTGTTCCAGTGTCAATATTTTTTCTCCTGAAAGCTGAGATGTGAGAACACGATGTGCAGATAAGAAAAGGCTTGTTCTCT